>NW_019384950.1:147638-160163 GCF_000671375.1 Centruroides sculpturatus | reverse complement strand
TTCCCATCGTTTTCTGGCAATGGAAGTTGAAACATAACCTCGATTGTCTAAAATGGTCGGAAAAGATTACATTTTTCATCTTTTCTTTGCGATATTTTAAAAAGTAAGGGCGTGGAATTAAGCTATTTTTTCCATTATTCAATGCTACGATGGCATTTTTTTTAAAATAATTAAAACGTTAAGCTTATTTTTTTATTTGCATTTTACTATATTAAGTTTTTTTAACACCGTTTTCCTTAAGTGAATGATGGAAGCTTGATTTACCAATTTGCATAAACATCTGCCGGGAAATATATTCGTTTAATTAATTATATTCGTGATTTTCTTTATTTCAGTTCACAAGAATGATTTTTTTTCTTATTTCATGTGATAATTACTGTTGATTTTAATATATTTATAAACAATTGCATGTTATCTGTTCGATTTAAATTTAATTTAGTGTGGATTTATCAGTTTTTTATCAATAAATGGTTACATTTTTAACTACAATTTTTACAAAATTTTCATTGTAGGATGAGTAGAATTGGTTTTAGCTCAATATTAATGTATTTATATATGTACAATTGACCGAAAAGTAGCACGTTTAATGAAATAATTGTTGGTGTTCGGTAAGATGTAAATTCTGAATGAGGGGTTTCCAACCCCGAATCTAGAGTTGTATCTATGTTTGCCTCCGAAGGTTGGTTTTTACAGTGTATCGGCCGGTATACTGCCAAATCTTCGTGTTGGTGCGAGTGATGGCCGGCACCTCGGCACTGGCGTGGCGTGAGCTTCGCATCCTCTAAAACTATATAACGTCGAGTACTCGGCGAACGGTTGGGTGGGCTACCAAAAGTCGGCTTGGTCGCAAGCTAAATGGTTAAATGCGATGGTCTTAATGGAGCAGTGCGACTTGTGATTGTGTGCGAACTGATTATGGGGGATGTATCTCGAAGGGTCGTGTATAGAGTTATGGTTCCTTTGACTTTTTTGCTCCTGTGGGTGTGGTCTATTGCTCTGATAAGATCCCGTCTCATTCAGAGATTGACTGTCAAGATTTTTGTTATTACAAATTTACTATAGTTTTTTCCCTTTTTTTTGAATATCAGTAAATAATTACATTTAAATTTAATTAAATACTGTATTGTTGAGTTTATTTTAACAAACATGGTACAAAATTAAATATTTAGCTGTTCCTAATGTTGATAATTTATTATTCAAGAATTGAATGATTATGATTGAGTTTCATGTAAAAGTGAGTTAATTTATCCTAAATTAATTTTCCGGTATTAAAAAAATTTGTATTGAATTTAGCACACATTAAAGTTTTAGAGTATTCGGAATAAAACACTTTTTTTTATTCTACTTAAAATGCAGCTGTGATTTGCAAACTGCTGCAATATATCTTTGGATAGTTCAGTGATTCATATTTCAAATGTTAAGAATTTGACTTTTGGTTCTATTGCAATTTTAGTTCATGTGTGTTTTCCTTTCAGTTACTAAGTAAAATTCTGTTCTAAAATTAGTTTACCACTCTGCTTCATTAATTATTTTTTTAAAAATTAATTTCTAGAAAACAGCTTTATTTTAATATCAGTTCCTGATATTTTTTTTAAAAAAACCATATTTTTCTGTAATTTAACATTATAAAGTATTTGTTAATATAAATTAAAAAATAACTAAAGTATCAATCAAATTGAATTAAATTTTCATTCTTTTGAACTTTTATTTGTGATTTGATGTATATCTTATAAGTGACCTCTTGGTGTTTAATATTGATTTAATGAAGACTATTTGTTTGATCATTGTCAATTTCAAATAGCAATAATTCTCTTGAAGATTTGTATGGAAGTTGATGTTAGGTATGATAATGAATTTTTTGTCTATAACATTTAATTTATTGATAAATGCAATAAATCTAAGCCAAAATCAATTTCTGAAAACCTATAAATTGAAGGATTGATTAATTTTCAGTCCCTATTTAAGACTAATTTAATTAATTGAAATTTTGTGTGAAGGTACTGTTATGCTATTACCTTGAATAAAGATTAATATAATAATTAAAGTTTGATAATTAATTAAATTAGTTTTAATATAATCCAAAAAAATAATTTGATGATTTAAAATTATGTTTGTGGGCATACTAACCTGGGAAACAGGCAACTGCCCTTCTAAATTTAGACATAGCAAGAACAAATAAAATCAGAGAAAGTAAAAAAATTTACAAGTTATCAATAATGGCAAATTTAAAATTGGTTTTTGTACAGAGTTTTGGACAACCCCTCAGCCCCTTTAACTAAAGTGTCACCATATGTCCATGCCTATGTTTGGCAGTTAATTTACTTGAATAATAGAAATATGTTTTTTCTTAATGTATTTTTGATTACACTATAAAATAAACTTAGTCTTCTCATAAAATATTTATTTTTAAAAATAAAATTGGATACTTTTTCAAGAATTATTGTAAATCAATTTTAATTTTAGCATAATTTATAATTAAATAATTAACAATATACTTTTTAGTATTTATTTTTATTTTTTATTTAATAGCACAAGGAAAACCCTGTATGTATGGACATATTGCAACAGAAGAAAACATTACAATCATCAGTATCAATTCCAGTACAAAATATATTATTATTAATTAAAGTACAGTGCATAATAATTAGCCTGTCAAAAGAAAAAAAGAGTAATACAATATTAATACCAATAACAAACAAAACCAGCAACAATAATAAATGTATCCACAAAAGAAATAAAAATACACACAAAAATGGCAGCAAATAGTCGACACAAACAAAAATTCTATAAAATAATATAGAAAAAAAAATTAAACAATTACCTGAAAAAAATTAAATTATTAATTATAATACACCCAAAGCACTAACCATAAATGCTGCCAACTGTCAAGCACTAAATCATCCACTAATATACTAGATTCACACCTCCTGGTGATTAAACTAATGAAAAAAAAAAATATCTTAGACTAAAGAAATTAGATTACTTTAGCCATTTATCTTATTAACAAAACTAAAATACAATCATATTTATTACAATCTTGTAACAATTGCTCATATGATTGAACTGATAACTAATCTCCACCAAAATACTTGTCTGACAGCCTTACATTCAGTTACTACATGAAAAGCATCAAAATTAACACGAGTGCAACAGAATTCACAATAATCCAAACATGAAACCATTATTCTTCTAAATATATTACATCTCACATATAACGCTGATTGTATAATACAAAACGGTCCTTCTGTATTCAATAGGTTACTGATCCCCATTCATTAAAAATATCCAAATGCTACTTATTATATTTATAGTTAGCAGCTCTATCTTTAAATTCATTTAAATAATTATATGCCAATCTCATTAAAATATCAGAGACTTCAGTTTCATTTAACATTATAGGATCATTTCGATAGCCAAAATTTTGCAACAAGAACACGATTCAATCTCCCCACGCTACTTTTTGAGAGATTAAATATAATTTAGCGGATCTTGGTAAGTTTACTGACTGACTGTTTGCGTAACCACCTTAAATTAGTTTTTATTATATTAAAATAAAGAGGGACCCTTTGAAACTCCAAATATATAATATACGATGGAATCCATCTTTTTAAAGAATATAAACGTTTAATAAAATTAATTTGTAAATTATCATCTTTCTCTCTCCATTCAAAGCCCCAAGTCTTGGACCCATATAACAGTATTGACTGAATAAATGACTCAAATAATTTTAATTTATCTTTCCAGCATAACAATCTACCAATATACTTTTTAGTAATTAAAAATCAAATTAAATTTTTTTAATATTAAACAAATTGAATGTTTTCACTGTATATTATTGTGTGTACTAACTCAAAAAAGTATTGCAAGGAAATAATTAAAAATAATCTATAGAATGTATATGATGCATATAATTTAATTATAATTAACTGATGAGATATCCATCTATGTATTGTTGACTTTATATTCATTAGGAGAAATTTAATATATGATAATTTTTAATTAGGTAAATTTCATTAATTAATTAGTAAAACTTTTGATAATTAGGCAATAGTTTGATTGATTTGGTGTCAAGTCTGAAATTTTTTATTTTGTTTAGAATTAAAAATAAAATATTAGTTATAAATCAATTTTATGAATGAATTCATAATTGGAATTAAAAAATACAAGAAAGTTTCAGGATTTTATTAAAGTTTAATTTTCTAATTACCAAACAATGTAATTTCAGAAAAGAAATATGTTAAATAATTTAAAAATTCTTATTTCTATAAGTTGAATTAAATTGTTATAAAATTATCTTTAAGTTAAATGTTATCATTTATTTATTTAAATTTTTTTCTCTTGTAGATATTAGCAATTATGGCTTCTAAACAACTTGTATTGCGATGCAAAACAAAAGATGGACAGTACACATTGGATACATTGACTGGTGATAACACAGTTGAAGATTTAAAAGGACATTTGTTCAGTATAACTGGTACTGATCCAATTGCTATTAAAGTCCTGGCAGGTTTTCCTCCCAAACCTCTTGATTTATCAAATGATAATAAAAAATTAGAAGGTCTACCTCTATATTCTGGTGAAACATTAATTGTAGAAGAAAATGCAAAACAAGTTTTGCATCAAAAAGCCGACGTTGTTTCTCCTCTGTGTGTTGAACAGATGAACAGTAGTGCTCCAGGAATACTCATGAGACGTACAGTACCAGCAAATAATTCGTGTTTATTCACTAGTGTTTATTTTTCGTTATCTAATGGAGAATATGATATTTCTGCTGGCTTTTCTCTAAGACAAATAATTGCAGAGACAGTAGCTGCTGATCCTGAAACATATAATGAAGCATTTCTAGGAAAACCTAATAAAGAATATTGTGCATGGATTCTTAATGAAAATCATTGGGGTGGTGCAATAGAACTTTCTATTCTCAGTAAATATTACGGTGTAGAAATTGTGGCAGTAGATACACAAAACATTCGTCTGAATCGTTTTGGGGAGGATTTGAATTACGATCAGCGTATTTTATTAATTTATGATGGGATACATTATGATCCCTTAATGCTGGAAACGTTAGGATCCCCACAACAGATTCAGACATTATTTCAAACTTCAGATGAAACTATTTTACAGATGGCTCTAGAAATTGCACGAGAAGCTAAATCAAGTCGACAGTTTACTGACGTTCATAATTTTTCATTGCGTTGTTTAGTATGTAATGTAGGACTAAAAGGACAGATAGAAGCTCAGCATCATGCTAAAGAAACAGGACATACTAATTTTGGAGAAATATAACATAGATCTTGGTTGCTTGCTGTTCTCTTTACTATATGTATTTTCTTAGCATAAGGTTGCCATTGAGAACAAATCACAACAGGAACAATTTAGCGGAAAAAGGTCGGTTTATTGAAAAGAAAGGATATGCATTTTGGGCTTAACCTGTCGTGCGTTGTTCCCAAAAATATTCGTGTTGACCTCATTGACCTGTGTGAGCGATCCCAAATATTTTCGTGTTTACATCGGAATGTTTTTGATACTAGATGTCGCTATGCGTCACAATTTTTATATTAAAACAAACTTTTAAAATATAATTTATTTTGTTTCTATATATTTATTTTGTTTGTGCAACATAAAAAAATAATTTTTAACGACACAGTAAACACGATTATTATTTTAAAAAAAAATGTTTTTAGGCTTAACATTGACGAAAATTCAACATAATGTCACAAATTTCAGATAAAAATTTCAACATCGAATAGGTTAATGCCCCTCTTCAGTCCTATTATAACAGATTTATCAGCAAAAGTTATTACAGTTACAGATTTACTGATTGTATTGAAATATTTAGGACATGCATACAAAGGTTTATACAATAAAACATAATTACCTGAGATCATAGTGACAGTTAGGACAACACGACTCGTGAGAAGACATAGTTGAAAAAATGGGAAAGTGGAGCTAAAATTCTTTTAGCTCCACTTTCAGTATCAGTAAATCTATGTTATCAGTAAATCTGTAACTGTAATAATTTTTGCTGATGAATCTGTTATAATAGGACTGAAGAGGGGCATTTAGCCTGAAATGCATATCCTTTCCTATCAATAAACCGACTTTTTTCCACTAAGTGTTCCTGTGTGATTTGTACTCAATGGCAACCTTATACTAAGAAAATACAAATATAACATAGTTTTTGCATATTTATACATAATTTAAGTTTTAATCTATCAATATATTTAAATATGTGGTTTTCTTGTAGACAGAATTAAAACTCAATTTTAATTGTACTTTTAGAAAATTAATTCATTTTCAAATTATTCTGATTGTCTTATTTTGTATCTTGAGAAACTGTGATAATATAGAATTTTAATTTAAAATATGCATGTTTTTGAACATTTACCCATCAAAATATGTAATTTGTTTCAATTCTGACAAAGAGAAGAATGAAATTTTGCTTTTATAATATACTAGCAGGTAAGCCCAGCATTGCCCGGGTATAAATTATCATGAAAGTTATTTATGAAACAACGAAGAGTGCACATTGAATAGATATTCTTCTTGCTTATGGACAGGAAACAGAATGTTTAGATTTGAAATGTGTAATTAGTATTTTTTTTCAAGAAATTATTCAGTATGTAACAAAAATCTGTGATATGAGAAATAAACAAAACTCATATCAAGCAAAGGTGAATTTGAACAAGGTATATAAGGCTAAAAAAGTTAAATAAAATTTATAACACTTCTTCATATACAACATTGCGTGTTTTTCCAAACGGGAAGTATACATAAAGATTGTTAGCAGTTCCTACCCTAGAGCATCCTACATACAGTTGACCATGAGGAAAACATTCTTCTAATTGTAGGCCAACAACTTTCAATGTTTGTCCCTGTGATTTGTTAATTGACATAGCAAAGCTTAGTTTTACTGGAAACTGTAAGCATCTAAATTGAAATGGCTCTTGTGATGTTATTAGAGGTATCCTAAGAATAAAAGTGTACTCATCCTTGCCACAACCAGTTTGTATTTGTGCTTCAATAATATGAGGCCTGTAATGCTTTTATTATTAATCTGGTACCATTGCAAAGGTTAGGCTGATCTAAATTTTGTAGAAGTATTATAGGTGCTCCAACTTTAAGTTGTAAACTTGTTTAAGTTTGTGAGGAGGCAACTCTGGATATTCCAAAGAATTTAAGAACTCCATCTGCCTCTAGTTGGATTATCAAAAAGGAATATTTTGTAAGGACCCAAATTATTTGTATGGTCACAGATTTAATTTAATCAATTTAAGAACTCTGTTGGAGATATGACAATTTCATTTGGATTTATAACTGTATCAATGGATTTGTAAATATAAGGATCACCTGGAATATCACGGAGTAGTTGTAAGTTGAATTACAACTTACAAAAAATTATAGAATTAACTGTCATATTTTTTGGTGCTAATATTGCTCTTTTGCACAACCAGGTAAAGACTTTGTAGTGAGAAGTAAAGTTAGTAAATACCTTATTTATTAATTCATTAACACTTTGGACTACTATGCTGATTTTAGGTATATTGACTTTATTGTCAGAATCCACAGGAAATTTTCCTTCTCCAAGCAAATTATAAGCAAATATATCTGAATTGTGGTCACCATAAATTGTTGCTTGTATGTTAGTGGTAAGCTTAAAGATCATAACATTGTGCCACAAACAGGAAGATTTGAGACATGCTCAAATTTCATCATTTTGTTTCTTTATAACTGGCAGGGTCTGGTGAAAATCTCCAGATAAAACAACAGTTACTCCACCCGTCAGTGTCTTGTTGTTTCTGACATCTTGTAGTAGAGTTTTATTCAAGGCTTCCTATGCCCTTTTATGGGCCATTGTACATTCATCCCAGACTATAAGTTCACATTTTTTAAATACCTCTCCCTTACATGAATTTTTGGTAATATTACAGCTTCATCATTAGCAGCTAAATCCAAACGAAATTTGAATGTAGAATAAGCTGTGTGTCCTCAAGGCAGCAGTGTAGTGGCTTTACCAGAAGCTACAACAAGAGCAATTTTATTTTCCTTCCCAACTTTGGCCAGTAATTTGTGACAAATGTTTTTCTAGTACTACCATGAGCATACAAAAAGTATATACATCCATTCTTCTGAGATTATAGTTAAATAAGCAATTCTTTGATCAGACAACAACTTTGGTTCATTTTCATTTATATATTCAGTAAAAAATTGGTATCATATGTTGATTCCTGTTCTATTGGTTTGTGGAAGACTAAATGATGATAGCTGTGGTCCATCCATAGACACAATTTTATCTTCTATGTCAATTAAGGTTCCGTTGTATATTTGATCTGTATAAAATGCATCAATATTTGGGTTGGCAAGTTGCACTTGGCACTTAAAGTCATATGCCAAATCATCTTTATATTTGTTTGATAATTCCAAAGGATTTCCTACATCACAGAATTTTAAGAGAATAGCAAATATATCTTGTAGCTCAGTAGTTCCCAAATGTTTTGATTCTCGGTGTCTTTGCTAAATCCAGATTTTTCCAAGGCAACTTATGTCAAACTCTAACAAGTACAATTTGCTAAATTGTGAAATAGCCAATATTTTTTAAANAAAATGTTACTATATTGAATAATGTTAAAGGATAGTTTAATATATAAATTCAAATGCAGCTGTATAACAAAATGTTGTGTAGGAAAAACTAGAACAACAGAACATTTATGTGCAATTAAATACAATTACACAAATTCTGCAATGGCAGTGCACTGTCCCTGAACCGGATTTGAAGTGTCAGCTAACAGTATGAAAATTATTTAAAAAGAATATTACGGGTACACTTCGTGAGTACAAAAGTTCCTTTATACAGCAGAATAGATTTAAATAACGAAATAAAAATCGACGGCATATGGCAACTCATAACACACGAGCAAAGTAAATTTCTAAACACAACAGTTGTCTCCCTTTAGTGAAATGCTACTTTCCCTTCAAAGTGGAGTGCTTTGCAGTGAAGTCATTTTGATGAAACGCACGTTGAAAGATGACAATGAAGGAAAGTCAACATGTTTTTAATATATCAATTTTAATTTTATTTTAAATAATTTTTTACGTACTACTACGGAAGAAGTATAACATCGCTTTTCTCTCAATTTTGTTCTTAAAATCGGCGTAGAATGTTACGGTATTACCGAAAACGTAACAAATGCAATATTTATCAAACTGTCGGAAAAGTTCTGGGGAAACACGTCGGAGACGTCACGTGGCACATTCCCAGGCAGTCACGTGAACGAGTGACGCTTTCTACGCTTCCGCCATCGTACTCCACGACGAAAACCAGTTTAAACAACGGCGGACCGAACGGTGCACAGTCGATAAGTAGTCCTATGGTGTTTGTTGATAATTGATATTGCGTTTTTTATATGGATAGGCGTCGAATAATTCTGTGTGTTTTGCAAATACTACGTAATATATCTGGTTTCGAAACCAAATTCAGAGAAAAAGCGACGTTATTCTTCTTTAGTGGTTTCATCATCTTATATAAGAGAATTTTATATTTTAATTATAAATTCTTATATGTAGACTTAATATCTTAGTTCCATGTTGCATAAAGCTACACGAAAAACCTTCAAATTTACCAGATAAATATTACTGTAATTACAATATGTCTGTATTAAAAGCGAAACGATCCATCGTCACCGCACAAAAATAACGTAAATTTCAAAACGACTTTAATTACTGTATTGTTTTATTATTTTTAAATTTAATTGTTATCAGTTTTTATCGTCACGACTAGGTGAAAGACAGACACTGGGCATTTCTACATCATCTTTATTCGGAATATCCTATAGGCAGATGCGGGTTTCGGGCATAAGTCCCTCATCTGTCGGCTACATAATAAAACATATGAATTTCTCATATTATAAAATGTTTATGACTTCCAGGATTTCTTGTAAGTGGTGTTGACACGTATTATTATTAATTATCATCTTTAATGTTAATTAGTTATTAGGTTAAATTTACGGTAGAGCATCGATTATCCGAAACAATTCGGGACTGAGGTTGTTCGGCTAATCGATTATGAACGAAAAATATATTAACCCAGTGTTTCCCAACGTGAGAAATTCTAAAATGGACTCGTCCAGAGTTTAAGTTAACCGTATAACCGCTCTATATGTTAGGGGGAATAAGAATTTTACAAAGGCTTAGCACAAAAAACTTTCAGAAACACTGTACTAACCTACCCCATGTTGAAATTCGTTCAAATCCTGGCGCTCCCTTAACTACGCCCTCGTGGTGGCGTCAGTGTTGCTAGATATAACACGCACACCAACAAAAATAATATTGGAGTAGCCCAAGAATATTAATTATTTAAATATTAATTAAAATATTTTTAATTAATTGAAACTATTTTTTTTGCGACGTAACTATAGAAATTGTTTTAGTGTTGTTTCGATCAAAAGATAATCAAATTTAAATTTATTTGAACTTTCTAGTAATTTTTTTCATTTTTCTTTTATAAATCTGTCTGCTTTTTAAATATTTATTAATTATAAGAGAATTCATATCGATAGAACTAACGGGCTGCCTTCTATTGTATAGTGTTAGAACACACATTACCAGGTGCATTTATCCCTCCTTTTGCGCGGTGGATAAAAAAAATAATCAAGTTATAAAACAATCAGGAGCTTGATTTTATTCGTATATTAAATAGTAAACACAACGTAGCATAAAAAATATAAAATCAACGTACAGTATTCAATCGCGTACAGATAAACGAAATCTCGATTTCAACGAAAATAGTAGCTTTAAGAACGACACGACTTTAACAAAAAGTTAATTTTAAAAATTTTCAAATCAATTGTTTTTTTCCGTGTAAACGGAAAAAACAATTGATTTGAAATGTTTAAAATTAACTTTTTTGTAAACAAATCTAGCAACGAGTGGCTAGATTTGTTGATCTATAATCGATTGTGTGGCGGCATCTATTGTGAGGACTTGTTATAAAACCTTTCTATACTTTAATCATTATAAAATAACGAAACGCTTAATTGTCAGGGTAGAGATGAGTTACCCCATCTTGAGATATTAAATAAAATAGATGTTAACACCCACATATTCACTGAATTCTCCCTTTGTTTACTTTTTTGAATACAGGCGGTCTGAAAACGTGCAGATTTACAAAAAATTTTATACAATTCCAATACTTTTCCTTCTTATATACACATAACAGCCGTGAGATTAAAATACAATGCGTATAAAGAGGATAAGTGTATTTATAAATGAGAACTAATGAGGAACGTCACATATTCTGTAATGAATAAATTCAACTTTTTACCCTTCGCTCTTCAACTTTCTGTATGATAAGCTCGTATTTAAAGCAGATTTGTGTTAAATCGAGCAGATATTACATAAATTGTTACTTTACTGGTATTTTAATACTTATAAAAATAATAATATTTACTACAGAACATTGATAATTATAAAATTTTAACTAGAAAAAATAATAATAATATGGAGATAAATACAATAATTTAAATAACATATTACAGTGGTGCCTCGCACTTCGAACTCAATTCATTCCAGGATGCCCCTTTAAACACCTAATCAAATTTTCCCATTGGAAAATAACGACAAAATACTAATCAATAGCCATTTCGATAAACTTAGGTTACAGCAAAGACACATAAATTGACGCAAAAATTATACAATTAGAAACAGGAGCGTAACACGTCAGCAAGAGACCACCTGGGTGCACTTACAATGGCGAATCCAAGTCGTTCTTCGAGAAAATTCTTTCCCTCCAGGCGAAGTTTACTGGAATTTGTCGTTCGAAGTACGAGGTTCCGTTATATATAAAATAATATAAAATACAGAATGCGGCCCTATTTCTGACAGCGATACGCGGCTTCTATCGTAACGAGGTTTGACCATACCAAATGTGTGATTTCAATGAGGACGAAAAGGAAATTCTTATTACCTGTATTAATTAATAAATCCCTTTGTCCGTTACAAAAGTATGAGTTGATTAAATTTTTTCCTCGATACATTTCACAAATTTTATAAAATATTAATAAACAAATTGGAAGAAATACCCTTTCGTTATTCAATCAAAATTATTAAAATAAAGATTTAACTATGATAAACGGCAACTAGTTGAAGTATCGTAGCTGCCTTTACTTGACAAAATTATATATTAAATAAAGCTATTTTTCATCCGAAGTCAATTCTATATTAAACATTCTTTTATAGAAATACACACGCAAAAATGTTTATAAGAAAAAAAATTACTTACCCTTTTAACAACCATTTTGCAAAATATTAGCTTCCTAGTAGAAGGTATTCAACCAACAAGCCAACTCTCTGACGAGAAAGTTAAATATGGCGGTGGACAAAGGACGCGAATACTGTGTTACTTCTGTTTCCCTCTAATAACAAACTAGCCAATCAGATTTCGGGTAAGAAGCTCTCATCCAATCAGCGACCAGAAATCAGCCTATTGTGTTTGAATTTCTCAACCCCTTTTCTGAACCCCTTTCCTTT
>NW_019384950.1:81375-147116 GCF_000671375.1 Centruroides sculpturatus | reverse complement strand
TCGCTCTGCAAACAAAAGTCCGATTTTTTAAAAAAAATTTCCACGTAAGATTTTGAAGATTTTGGTGTCAAAATGCTCAGTAGAAGCCCGGAGTGTCGATAAATTACATTTTGTAAAATATAATTTACTCTGAGAAAAGATATATTCAAAAAACCAAAATGTCGGCCTTCGCCTATTTGACGCTTAATAACAAAAAAGTATTTTGACATTTTTGGGCGCTGTTTCTTGAAATATAAAGCTACACAGTTGCTTGATATTTTTCCAGAGTTTGGTGAATTTCCGTTATGCGAGTTTTATGAAAAAAACAGATTTACGCCCCTCGTCCCCACTAGATGGCGCAACGTTACTTATATCCTGCATTGCTTCTGTTATAACTCCATGGCCGAGCCTTTATCGGTTTAAAGGAAATGTCTTTTTTATCTGTACTTTTCGTTATATTTTTCGTTTTCTTAAAATAAACCACTTCTAATCGTTCATTTGTGATATATTACTGCTCAAACTGCATAAACATCATATCTAATATATATATACAGTATAATATTAATTAAACACTAAAATATGTGGTTCAGATTACAAGAAGATCTCGAGTTTATTCTATCATCACTTACTGTTTGTGAATAATTATTGCTTTTAGAAAGAAATAAGAAAAAATAAATAAAATTCAAAGTATTATTTATTATTCTCCTCATGCATACGATATATTAACATACGATAATGAAGTAATTAAAGACAGAAATATTAGAAAAAAACAAATAAAATAAATAGTCATATTAAATTTCAGCTTAAAAAAGAAATTAAGAAATCAATAAATGATTTGGATATTAATATAAGAAGATAAAATGATAGATTAACATTTAGAACACATGAAAAAATTAGGGCAATGTGAATAATAATTTATAATTATATTTAAAAACAATTTTATAACAGAACTAAAGAAAATTTATTTCCAGTAGAAAAAAGAAAAATCAAACTATTAAACAAATAAACTAGCAACGAGATGCTCAATTTTCCCGGCAACAATTAAAATTTCGGTGGGACCAGTATGGTAACTAGACAGGTGCAACAACAGCTACACAAAGCCCAGCTGGAAGGGGGTCCAAAATGCGTATATCGGTTTCATAATTTTCCCAAACCTAATTAATTATGGGGCCTAAATGTAAATTCTTCCACAGGGCAGAAAAATGGCTAGTTACGGCACCATCTGTTATATTTCAATTTTTAATTTTTAAACTTTTAACATTATAAAATGGCAAAAGCCTTAATTCTGAGGGAAGAGATAAGTTTTATAAAAAAGTTGTAAATGCTAATAACCAGTAAAATCGTCATTAAGTCCGATCCTACTCTCGGCACAGGTGTTGTTAACCGCGTCCCAATGTTGATGTCATTTATGTATACCCCCTAAGGGTCATTGGAAAATAACTGTCATTGTCAAGTGTCATTGGAAAATAACTGTATTATAGATCTTTACTCGAATCATGTCTTTATATTTTATGACGTCGATGAACATTTCGTTGAGATTTCTCTACTTTAATTTGTGATCTGTTGAGTTAAATACTATTGTTTATAAAAAAATGTAACATACATAAACGTATAATGTTATATTGAGTGTACAGTTTTTCATAAATATAAATAAGTTGCAAGTCCCAAAGTGCATCCAATAAGTGTATTAAATAAGATTACTTTTATACATTATCAGTTCGTATCATATCTATAATCGTTCGTTGAATGCCATTAAACTGCCATTTGAAATACAACAAAATAAAAATTTTTATTCATGTTTTTAAATTATTTGATGTAAAATAAAGTACGTGTTCTCGATTTTAGTAGTGTCTTGCACCTGTTTGTTATACTTTTCCTGATAACAGCAGACTGTAACTCAGTTTTTGGGCAATTTTTGAACTGAAATCACGTGAATTCCGGTAAAGACCGGAAGTTCGTACGTAGTTAATCGGGTTCTTCTGCCCCTAAGGTTTCCGTATTTAGTTTGAATTTTCAAGTATCTAATTCCATTCTCGAAAATAATTTGGAGTATATACAATACTGAAAACACTATATGATTTCCTTTATATTTTTATATGAAAAATACTTAAAACATTGCAGTGCAGAACATTAATATTTTTTGATATGCCCGCTTGTGCGCTGTACCGTTGCGCTGCAACACACTACAGACGATGGGATATTAATTAATATTATCGTTATCATTTCCTGCTTTCTTCACGCTAAAAATCTAATATATATATACTGTATATGCAGTATTAGTAGCAGACAGCAATGAGGAAATTGCTGCAGGGAAGTTTTCGGTGCCTAATTTATTATTATACCAAGTAAAAGTACTTTCCCCCTATAAAACTGTCCAGCGAAATTATATAATCCAGAACGTTATTTTCTGGTACAACTATCATATAAAATTAATTTCGATTCGTAAACAGCATACTTTGGAGGAGCTGATTTTGAGTGCTATCAGCGGATTTGCGTATAAAGCGTCGCTAGCCCTTCTTAAATCTCCCCCATCCCACCCTAGTCTCATCGCGTGACGTGTCACAGAAGCTTATTTTTATTCTAAAATTGTAAAATTTTTGGCTTTGCATGAAATCCAAAAAAATCCTACAGTTTATGATTGTGAAATGTAAGCTATAAAAATTATTTATTTACGTTTAATTTAATGTAATTTGATACGAAAATTGCAAAAAATAAACATATCAAATTTCAACTCTGTAAATAATCTCAAGTTTTATGTATTGGCGCGAGTTTTTTGTAATAAGAGTACATTTTCTTTCTCAATTTCATGTTAAAAGTTCATTAATTACTGTACAATGTCGAGAAACCTCTAAATATTTTATCGCTCTGCAAACAAAAGCTTCCATCCGGGTTGTAAATTGGTCAAACGACAATATTTTTGTTGTAGTTTACTCCAGCGAATGTCTTCTGTAGGGGAAGGGTCGGCAACCCGCGGCTCTTTTAATGCATAATTGAGGCTCTTTTTAATTAATAAATAATATACTGTACGAATAACAAAATAAAATTTTTAATTTAAGTAAAAATTTTTATGTTTGGCCGCCCTTGCTCCATTATGTGAGTCGTGAGTAGATTTATAACTTAACCCAACCGATAGAAATTTTCTGGTATGTTTTTACCATAGTTGACGGGAGTTAAAAAATTCCATTAAAATATTTGATATTTTTATTCCGCTTTCCCGTCTTATATTACTTACGGATTTCAATGTTAAACCAGTGATATTACGATTTCGTACGTCCCATTTTTAATTAAGGGCATGTAGAAAAAAAACGTGTACAGTTCTCGTATAATGTTAAAAAATTAACTGTTACTTTGGTAGCATC
The DNA here is from genome assembly GCF_000671375.1 of Centruroides sculpturatus. NCBI lineage: Eukaryota > Metazoa > Arthropoda > Arachnida > Scorpiones > Buthidae > Centruroides > Centruroides sculpturatus. Next base: position 143,778 of record NW_019384950.1, on the reverse strand, counting down.
ATTTATAACTAAATTTAATGAATGAGAGAGATGCGCGATGTACAGAAAAAGCTCTAGAATTTATTTTCCTTAAATTTACGATTTATGTATCCGTTTGTCATTAAAATTTGTCTTTCCACTTTTTCCCGAGAATACAAATATTCGAGTACAAAGTAACCGGTTTCGACTTATTTCTACTTAAGATTAGTTAAATAATCAAGAGATTAGGGAATTGGGAACACAAATAAAATCCTGCTAAAAGAGCCGGAATTTTACTTAAAAGCTTAACTGAACCAATCTCTAGCCGAGTACAGTGGTGACTGATTTCTTTGTAATATTAGACGTAATAAAGACAGTAATTTTTCCAGTTCAATGAGAGTGACCGAAAAGTTGTAAATTTTGGAAATTTCCGTGGACACCGAATGCGAATGGACCTTAGACCATCACTGACGCGCAATTAACTGATTGTCCCTGGAAGTCGACTTCTTACAGAAACACAGCTTCCCTGTCATCAAATGTCACGTCACGCCACTGCTATTATTAGTTATATGGCAAGAAAAAGTACTGTATTTATTTCTAACCAAAACTTCTATTTTGTTTGTTGGTGTTCGTAACTTACCGCGTAGTTATTTCAGTTTTATAATCGCGTGTAATAGCCGGGTTCTTCTCAAGCGGACTACCTGTGCGAACAGCGCGACGTTCGACTGGCGACAGTCACAATCCAGATTATAGGTAAATCGAGATCGAAGTGAGTCGTGGATTGTGTGCGAACGTAGTATTACTCTGAATGCTTTATTCGGGGTCCTACTTGGACCGGGCGATCTCCACTCTTATACATTAGTCAGGGCCGTCTGTCTTGCACGTCTCTATCTGGTGTTGCAAGATCTTCCCGTAAGAATTTCGACCCGTTCAGATTCGAACCCGGGTTCCCCCAAAAGCGGTAGGCTTCCCCCCTTGACCGTTTGGCCATCACTTAATATATTTAATGCACCATTACATACACGTTTAGCGCTCACTAAATTGATGTAGACCTCATCTATTGCTACCTTTAATCTTTTGACAATCCAGAAAAAACACAAATTTTCACTTTAGGACGCAGGCAGCATGGGCACAGTTGAGCAAAAACTAAATAGGGAAAAACCCTATTTGGCATCATGGGGTGAAGTGGTTTCATCCACTCGGCTACTGTCGGGCCGCGGATGTAATTGAAACGTTTAGAAGGGCAAAGTACAGTATTAGTTAATACATTATAAAAATCTAAATTTTTTAAAAGAAATATTTTTTCGCATATTAAACTCCTCCATGTTTACTGTATTTAAACATTTTTTAAAAAATATTTATATATGTTTATTTAAAATTTGAGAGGGCGTTGGTGTCACTATCTTGTCTTCCCATCGTTTTCTGGCAATGGAAGTTGAAACATAACCTCGATTGTCTAAAATGGTCGGAAAAGATTACATTTTTCATCTTTTCTTTGCGATATTTTAAAAAGTAAGGGCGTGGAATTAAGCTATTTTTTCCATTATTCAATGCTACGATGGCATTTTTTTTAAAATAATTAAAACGTTAAGCTTATTTTTTTATTTGCATTTTACTATATTAAGTTTTTTTAACACCGTTTTCCTTAAGTGAATGATGGAAGCTTGATTTACCAATTTGCATAAACATCTGCCGGGAAATATATTCGTTTAATTAATTATATTCGTGATTTTCTTTATTTCAGTTCACAAGAATGATTTTTTTTCTTATTTCATGTGATAATTACTGTTGATTTTAATATATTTATAAACAATTGCATGTTATCTGTTCGATTTAAATTTAATTTAGTGTGGATTTATCAGTTTTTTATCAATAAATGGTTACATTTTTAACTACAATTTTTACAAAATTTTCATTGTAGGATGAGTAGAATTGGTTTTAGCTCAATATTAATGTATTTATATATGTACAATTGACCGAAAAGTAGCACGTTTAATGAAATAATTGTTGGTGTTCGGTAAGATGTAAATTCTGAATGAGGGGTTTCCAACCCCGAATCTAGAGTTGTATCTATGTTTGCCTCCGAAGGTTGGTTTTTACAGTGTATCGGCCGGTATACTGCCAAATCTTCGTGTTGGTGCGAGTGATGGCCGGCACCTCGGCACTGGCGTGGCGTGAGCTTCGCATCCTCTAAAACTATATAACGTCGAGTACTCGGCGAACGGTTGGGTGGGCTACCAAAAGTCGGCTTGGTCGCAAGCTAAATGGTTAAATGTGATGGTCTTAATGGAGCAGTGCGACTTGTGATTGTGTGCGAACTGATTATGGGGGATGTATCTCGAAGGGTCGTGTATAGAGTTATGGTTCCTTTGACTTTTTTGCTCCTGTGGGTGTGGTCTATTGCTCTGATAAGGTCCCGTCTCATTCAGAGATTGACTGTCAAGATTTTTGTTATTACAAATTTACTATAGTTTTTTCCCTTTTTTTTGAATATCAGTAAATAATTACATTTAAATTTAATTAAATACTGTATTGTTGAGTTTATTTTAACAAACATGGTACAAAATTAAATATTTAGCTGTTCCTAATGTTGATAATTTATTATTCAAGAATTGAATGATTATGATTGAGTTTCATGTAAAAGTGAGTTAATTTATCCTAAATTAATTTTCCGGTATTAAAAAAATTTGTATTGAATTTAGCACACATTAAAGTTTTAGAGTATTCGGAATAAAACACTTTTTTTTATTCTACTTAAAATGCAGCTGTGATTTGCAAACTGCTGCAATATATCTTTGGATAGTTCAGTGATTCATATTTCAAATGTTAAGAATTTGACTTTTGGTTCTATTGCAATTTTAGTTCATGTGTGTTTTCCTTTCAGTTACTAAGTAAAATTCTGTTCTAAAATTAGTTTACCACTCTGCTTCATTAATTATTTTTTTAAAAATTAATTTCTAGAAAACAGCTTTATTTTAATATCAGTTCCTGATATTTTTTTTAAAAAAACCATATTTTTCTGTAATTTAACATTATAAAGTATTTGTTAATATAAATTAAAAAATAACTAAAGTATCAATCAAATTGAATTAAATTTTCATTCTTTTGAACTTTTATTTGTGATTTGATGTATATCTTATAAGTGACCTCTTGGTGTTTAATATTGATTTAATGAAGACTATTTGTTTGATCATTGTCAATTTCAAATAGCAATAATTCTCTTGAAGATTTGTATGGAAGTTGATGTTAGGTATGATAATGAATTTTTTGTCTATAACATTTAATTTATTGATAAATGCAATAAATCTAAGCCAAAATCAATTTCTGAAAACCTATAAATTGAAGGATTGATTAATTTTCAGTCCCTATTTAAGACTAATTTAATTAATTGAAATTTTGTGTGAAGGTACTGTTATGCTATTACCTTGAATAAAGATTAATATAATAATTAAAGTTTGATAATTAATTAAATTAGTTTTAATATAATCCAAAAAAATAATTTGATGATTTAAAATTATGTTTGTGGGCATACTAACCTGGGAAACAGGCAACTGCCCTTCTAAATTTAGACATAGCAAGAACAAATAAAATCAGAGAAAGTAAAAAAATTTACAAGTTATCAATAATGGCAAATTTAAAATTGGTTTTTGTACAGAGTTTTGGACAACCCCTCAGCCCCTTTAACTAAAGTGTCACCATATGTCCATGCCTATGTTTGGCAGTTAATTTACTTGAATAATAGAAATATGTTTTTTCTTAATGTATTTTTGATTACACTATAAAATAAACTTAGTCTTCTCATAAAATATTTATTTTTAAAAATAAAATTGGATACTTTTTCAAGAATTATTGTAAATCAATTTTAATTTTAGCATAATTTATAATTAAATAATTAACAATATACTTTTTAGTATTTATTTTTATTTTTTATTTAATAGCACAAGGAAAACCCTGTATGTATGGACATATTGCAACAGAAGAAAACATTACAATCATCAGTATCAATTCCAGTACAAAATATATTATTATTAATTAAAGTACAGTGCATAATAATTAGCCTGTCAAAAGAAAAAAAGAGTAATACAATATTAATACCAATAACAAACAAAACCAGCAACAATAATAAATGTATCCACAAAAGAAATAAAAATACACACAAAAATGGCAGCAAATAGTCGACACAAACAAAAATTCTATAAAATAATATAGAAAAAAAAATTAAACAATTACCTGAAAAAAATTAAATTATTAATTATAATACACCCAAAGCACTAACCATAAATGCTGCCAACTGTCAAGCACTAAATCATCCACTAATATACTAGATTCACACCTCCTGGTGATTAAACTAATGAAAAAAAAAAATATCTTAGACTAAAGAAATTAGATTACTTTAGCCATTTATCTTATTAACAAAACTAAAATACAATCATATTTATTACAATCTTGTAACAATTGCTCATATGATTGAACTGATAACTAATCTCCACCAAAATACTTGTCTGACAGCCTTACATTCAGTTACTACATGAAAAGCATCAAAATTAACACGAGTGCAACAGAATTCACAATAATCCAAACATGAAACCATTATTCTTCTAAATATATTACATCTCACATATAACGCTGATTGTATAATACAAAACGGTCCTTCTGTATTCAATAGGTTACTGATCCCCATTCATTAAAAATATCCAAATGCTACTTATTATATTTATAGTTAGCAGCTCTATCTTTAAATTCATTTAAATAATTATATGCCAATCTCATTAAAATATCAGAGACTTCAGTTTCATTTAACATTATAGGATCATTTCGATAGCCAAAATTTTGCAACAAGAACACGATTCAATCTCCCCACGCTACTTTTTGAGAGATTAAATATAATTTAGCGGATCTTGGTAAGTTTACTGACTGACTGTTTGCGTAACCACCTTAAATTAGTTTTTATTATATTAAAATAAAGAGGGACCCTTTGAAACTCCAAATATATAATATACGATGGAATCCATCTTTTTAATTAGGAGTTATTTTTACCGTTGTTTACGGATACTGCCACAATTTTTATAGGAATCATAACTATAGGAAACGGTTTTATAGGGGGATCTACTGTATTTAAAATAGAAAATGTAACTGAACAAATTCAATTAATTATAATTAGTAGAATGGAGAGCCTGTTGATCGTTGAACATTTTCTCAAGTCTTGGAATCAAATTAGACACTGTTACCCTAATTTCTGTCTCCACATTGATTTTCATGCAATGCTTAGTTTTTATCAAGTGACAAACTCAGCTTTGCACAAATAAGAAGTCATAAATGGAATTAAGATTTTCTGAGCTTTACCACTCTGAAGGGATATTCATTTTTTTACTGATATCCAAAATTCAGTTAATTGCATGCTTCTAAATTTTGTTTTTCAATGTATTGTTGCAAGACAATAAGATTCTCTTCTGCAGCAGTAAATTCAGATGGCGCACTGGCATTATATGGATCTTGAATCCATGCAAATTTATCGATATTTTGAAAATATTTTTCAAACCAGGTGTGATAAATGTTCTTCAAAACTAGATTTCATACCTCGAGAGAAATCAACTTCACTGGAGGTCAATAAGTGTTGCAACAAGGGGAAACATTCTTTTCCTCTGTCTTCATTAATTTTTCTTTTCCATAGTTTTAATTTTTTTTATAAAAGCTAAAATTTTCTCAAACAACTTTAAATGGTGTATGTTTCTTCCCTGCAGGAAGAGATTCAGAGCATTCAGCTTTTCAAAATTATCACTTAAGTATGCTAGTTTTACCAAAAACTCTTCATTCGCAAAGTTTTCGACATACTTGAGGTCTTCCTCTTTAAGTAATATATAAATTTCCTGTTGCAGTTCAAATGTATAAGACAAAACATTATCATGAGAGAACCATTGTGAAGTGCTGTAGTACAACAAAGATGTGTGCTCTGATCCCTTATCCTCACATAGTTTTTTTGAAAAATGTTGCATTCAATGGCCGAGTACTTAGTTTACTACATTCACTATATATTCTAAAGCTTGGTTCAATGTAGAACTCAGATATTTTGATGCAAGTGCTTTCCTGTGAATAACGTGATGGGTTCACAGAGCATCGGGCTTTGCTTTGTATAAGTGTTTGCCGTCCTCCATAACAGCCAGACATAGAATGAGCATCATCAGTACAGATATCAATGCATTTGGTCCACTCCAAATTATTTTCAGATATAAAAATATCAAGGATCTCAAACAAGTGTGAGCCTTAGCACCAGCAGTGATACTTTTACAAAAGAGAAGGTCTTCTACAATATTATTACTATCTATAAACTGTGCATAGCAAATCAAGTGAGCATCATTATTATTATCTGTCTTTATCCAGTTGCAACCCAAATTCTTCCCTTTTATTTTTTCAATTAACTGAACATTGAAGATCTTTTGCTGTGTGCTGTGTTCTATGACTGATGGTGTTATTGGACAAAGGCACTTTTGAAAGCTGCTTCCTAGCAGACTCACTGATCTAATATTTACCATATCTACAGCAGCTGGCAGAATGAGTTCTGCGATGGTATGAGACTTTTTACATTTTGCGATTCTATGTGCCACCTTTATTACCTTATTGGACACCAAACATTTTTTCCTTTATGCAAAATCAAAAATGGTTTATAAAATTGGAAAAATATGCAATTGAAATTGAAAAGTGTAAAGTAGCAAAAATATTTTAATCTTAAATTTGTGTTGTCAATATAAATTATGCAAATCAATTGATACTTCTTGGTCTATTGGTATGAAAACAGCTATATTTTGGAAAGGTGCTGCATCTTAAAGTCTTTTCTCTAACATAAGCATCCTTTGCATTTATCTGCCAGAATTAATATTTTCTGCATAAAATTTCAACAAAATACAAAAAAAATTAATTGATTTACATATTTGGAATTACAGGACTTTTTCAGGGTGTTTAAAAAATTTAATCTGGTTAAATTCATATGAAAATACTATATTCTTGTATTATGCAGTTATATCATGGATTTCATTTTTAAAATAGCAAATTTAAATCTTTGAGTAAGGATGAACTAGCCACTGTAGTTATTCAGTTAAATTAGACAATACATCTTTAACAATGGGTGAAGTTTAAATAATAATGTTTTCAACCAGGGCCATCCTCAGCTGTGGATTCAACCACTGTTAAAGGTGCATTGGTTAATTCTGCTATAACTTTGGAAATAAAAGATATTTGAAGATTCTGATGCTCTTTTTTTTATATTCTCAATTGGTTGAAATGTATAACATTCCCAAAAATTTATATAAAAACAGGAATTGCAGTCTTACAATAAAATGTTATCATGTCTGCAGTATAACTTTATTTGGGGCCAAACTGCATATTACTTGTTAATACCAACCTTTACAAAAGTAATGCTAACAAGTGTGGTGAGCACGTGGTGGTAGATGAATTCTCACAAAGAGACAAGAATATAAAACAATAAGACGTGCTTTATTTTACTGTATGAACATATATACAGGAAAGGTTCGTTGATTCCGACCTCCTTGTTCCTCACTTTAATTAAACAAAAAGGGAACAAACAACACCGATTGTTGTTTCACAGTGGAGCTAAACTTTTCTTTCGCGTAACAAAGGAGACACTTAATTACTAACTTAAAACTACTTATAACTAGAAGAGGAAAGAAAGAACAAGAATTAGAATAGAATGGGAGAACAAGAATGGAAATTTCTAGTAAGGAACGGGTACCCGAATGGTTGACTGCGGTGGTGGCCACTAGATGATTTCGTCTTGGGATTCTTTTCTTCTATGGGGACGGAGCACATGCGAAGACCCAAAGTTCTTCCTTTAGTCTCGGCTTTACCAATGTTCTTTTTCTCTTCCAAAGCTATTTCTATCTTTAGTGTTCTTCGTAACCCTTCCGGCCGAAGCAACACCGATCTCGGGACCGCTCTCTCCGACGGTCTTTCCTCCTTCGGTCCAAAGCCAAAAGTGTCCTTATCGTCCCCCACTTGCCCTCTGGGCTATCTTCACTCCTTTGTCCCGAAATTGGGTCACTGACCACCCACATTCAGATGAAAGTTCCAGAAAGTATAGAAACAGAACAAAGAGAAAAGGGAATAGAATATTCTTATATATACACATATAAAATAAAAACAACAAAATATACTGGTGTACCACCACACAAGAATCTACCGAGAACTTACAACTTTTAGAAGAATATGGAAGATCAATGTTATACAAATCAGAAAAGATAAATGGTTACGTTTGATTATATTTAGGGTTGTCAGATTTCTATCATTAGATAATTAAAGGACACTTAAGAGATGAATAATTTACCACTTCAACTTTTACTTTTTCCCATCTCAAGAAAAGTAAAATTAAATGAAGTTTTAGTCAATAACGAAATGTTTTTATATAGTCTAATGATTAGGACAGTGTTTTTCAATCTGTTTTTAATAATGGTATCCCAACTTGGGAATTTTTTCTTGTGGCACACCTACTTATTTATTAGGGTTATTGCACTTTTAGTAATATAGGTAAGAAGTGTCATAGTGCTGCTCAGAACTATGTTTTGTGGCACTCTTGAAGTGTCATTACAATAATAATAAAGAATTTTTTAAATTATTTGTCAGTTTATTATTATTTAATGTCAATAAACAGTAAAAGAATTTATTATAAGATATTGGTGTACCATAGAAATAAATTCTTAAGTGTCATTACAGCATATCAGTTAAAACTGGGTTAGGGTATTTGATTTTCACCCAAAAGACCCAGATTTGATTCACAGCATATGAACAATTAGCTAGATGGACATCATCAAGGGGCCCAGGATCAAATTCAGGTGATAAAAAATAACCCCAGGAATGTTTCAGAGTGGTCTGCCCCATCCCTTGCCACCTGGTCACCCTATTGTAGACCTGAAAAAGGTCCTCTTAATACCATAGGGTAGGAAGAATAATAAATTTTTTAGATTTTGGTTTTAAAATTATAGTTTTACATTATAAATATTTGCAAATTTTAGTTTAAATTATTTAAAGGTTGACAATTTCTTTGTGGGAAAGGATATAGATTAAAATTTACGGATAAGTCTGTGTAGAAATAAACTACAATTATGAAACAAAGGCATTGAAAAATAAAAATAAAGATGTCTGAGAACCCCGGCTTCTACTTCCCAGCTGAACTTCCACATGTTAATGACGTCATAAGCTAAACATAAAATTTGACGACATTTTTGTAAAATCAAACTTACATTTTAATTTATCTTCTTTCTTCAAAATAAATAATAACAAAAGTATTGATATAAATTTTAATTAATCAAAATAATAAAAAATTTGACGGTTTGCATCGTCGGCCACGTTAAAAAACCAATAACAAAGCCCGTTTCATTTGAAACGAATAATGTTATTGGTTCGACTGTTTCGACAAGCCTCTAATGAGTGCGCCCGTAATGTTTTGTTTAAAACCAAATCACATCAAAAGTATACTCTCTCTTTCCGCCGAAAAAAAAATTTCTCAAGTTAAACGTGAAATATTTATGATATTATCTGCATTGAAATTTTAAAATAAATAAGAATTAAATAAACAGCTTCGTTTTACATTTTGGTCGCTTCAAAATTTAATCTAAATAAAGAAAACAATATTTGAAACTATTTCTTGATACATGTTTAGTGTCGTCTAGACTCTAGAGCACATGGTTAGTACGTCACAGGAAGTTTTGTTACGTTTTGGATTCGTTTTCTGCTTTAAATTAAGGTATTTATATTAAATAATAGGAGATTTTATATATAGTGTGTGTTTAATTTAAAGAAATTACTTTAATTATACTCGTATAGGCGTTAAAGTTTATAGAGCGCGAATACTTTAATTAAATTCTCACGTGTTAAAATTTGAAATGGACTAACTTCAGACTCATAATTTGTGTATACCTGTGTATATGTACGTGATTTATATGCACATGTTATATATAAAAGTAACTCCTACCCTATCAATATATGCTATTAACATTACAAACTCGTTTTTTTGTTTTACAAACTTTAGTGAATTCTGGACTTTTTTTCATATCGCGTTTTGAAATGGCCATACTCGAAGATTAATTTGTCTTAAACGAAGACACTTCATTTGTCAGATTGTCAAACAGTGAATGCAGTTTTAAGAACAATATAACTTTTAAAAATTTTAGAGCTATATAAATAATAGGGTATAGTCTGGTACAAATGTAATGATACCATTGGGACCTTAACAGAGCTATAGAACATTTATGTACCGTACATAGGAGCAAAAAAGTCAAAAGAACCATACCTCTAAATGTGACTGTTAAGTTCGATGTATAAAACTAAATGGAAATTGTCATATGACTCAGGTGTGTCTTTTGTAATCTAATCCCTTAAGAGTGTGGGGTGAGATGTTCCCACCTAGAACAAAGGAACTAGTACATTCCCTTTTATATGGTTGGATCAGTACTAATCTGTGTGTGTCTGGTGGAGAATCAGTGTCATGCTTGTTGATTGTTGGGTGCCAGAGTGTTGCCCACAGTGAAGATAAAATTCTTGTTTTTGTTGTTACAATTGTTACAAAGAAGTTGTGTACTTTATTCAGAACTTGTAAACAAGAACATTTAAAACATTTTTTTTTTTTTTTCATTATTTTCTGGTCTGTCGAGGCGGATGGGGATAGTGTTATAAGTGCAGTAGATTGGATCGGATTTGAGACGCATTTTCGGTTGGAATGAAAGTGAATGTCTACTTTAAGAGTTGGATGTTAGACTAGTGTTTTAGTTAAAGGTGTTCAGATATGATATTTTAGTGTTTATTAAAAATGGATCTAAAAGCATTCTGTATAAAAAAAGAGTTGCCAAGATTTTGTCCCTTAGTCTTACTAGACTAAGGGACAAAATCCTGGGGAATTTTGAAGATTCAGATAGCATGCAACTTGATCTGTACAGGTCGAATTGGGTGCAATTGCTAATGACTTGAAGTTTTTGATAGTCTGTTTCATATTTGTAAGGAGAACAAATTAGAACAATATATTGAGGAAAGTCAAATAGCACAAGATTTGATTGATGAGTTGATATTAGTGATAGAACAAATCTAAAACTGAAGAATAGTAATTGTCTCTCCAGCATTAATAAAGCTACTTAAATATCAGATTTAGAATGACCTAAATTGACATTTCCTCACTTAGAAGCAGTTTTGAAGAATGGCTGCCATTCACTGGCCTGTTCCAAGCAGCTATTACAAACAATGGAAAATAGTCAGATGCACAGAAACTACAATATCTAAACTGTTCACTTAGAGGAGAAGCTTTAAAAATCATACAGTCCCTATCCATTTGTGATTGAAATTTTGAAATTGCATTGGAACTACTTTCCCAATGGTATTCTCAGAAAAGAAAATTGGTAGCCTCATTAATTAAGAAGATATTCAGCCAATTGCAGAGACAATGTTTAGAAGTCAACGACACTTTATAGATCATCTAGACCAGGGGTCGGCAACCTTTTGAGTCAGAAGAGCCAAAATTACAATTTATAAAATTTCAAAGTTTTTAAAGAGCCACAAAATTTTTTTCTTGCCAACAATAAATAGTACTCACATAAATAAAGTTTTTTGATTAAAAAAAAACTAATCTATTTATTCATATATAAGTAGTGTTTTTCACAACAAATTAGATAATAGAAACATCCGACGACGGCATCATTCGAGAGCTTCCGACGGACTGACGACAGTGACGACGCTTGTCACGGGGGAGGGGAGCGGTGAAAAGCGAGTACAAGTGGCTGAGATAGAATCAGTGCCTAATCCTCGTTAATCGAAAATAATATTTGCGTATGGAACTAAAGAGCCGCAGCTTCACATCCAAAGAGCCGCATGTGGCTCGCGAGCCGCAGGTTGCCGACCCCTGATCTAGACCAGTTTTCCAACGGGGGGCAATTCTAAAATGAACTCATCCAGAGTTTAAGTTAACCATATAGCCACTGTATGTGTTAGGAGGGCATAAGAATTTTAGAAAGGCTTAGGTGGGGCATAGCACAAAAAAGGTTGGGAAACACTGATCTAGACTGTGATTCAGAAGAATTTCATTGCAGAGTCGGCATTTCTCTCTTGTCACAGTTTAGATAGCAATTAGAAACAACTTATTTGACCTATTTTCTAGACCTCCTCAATAACATGTTTACACACCATTTTACTTGAGTAGAAGTCGCCATATTCATTTGTTGGTTGCAAAGTTTGTTATAATGGACATTGTTCATTTAATAAATATTGTAAACAGGATGAATCAAGAAAATCATTCATCTTGACAATTATGAAGAGAGAGGGTAATACGAGATTGGAATATCCTTTAGAAATCTATTCCAATGATGAATTTCAAATTTGGTATAGATTTTCTAAATCTGAATTTGTTTGTATTTTAAATCGTATTGGCGACAAAATTAAGCATCTGGATAGAAGAGGATTGCCATTAACTACCAAACAACAGTTGTTGACAGCATTACGATTTTATGCCACCGGAAGCTTCCAGAGGGTAGCCAGTGATCTTATTGGAGTTCATGTCTCTACTATATGCAAGTATCTAGCAAACTACCATTAAATAAATTTAAAAGTTTTTTGTATAGTGATAGAGATGTTTATAATAAGAATGAGGTCTTGTTTAACAAATAAGAATAAGGTCTTGTTTAAGAAATAAGAATAAGGTCTTGCTGTGAGCAGACTGACAAGGAAACGACAACAAAAATTCTTTAAAAAATTGTCAGGACGAATTCACATTTACGAAAAAATAATTTCTTGATAGACTATACATACAGGATGAGTCCATATCATTTGGTCCTTTCACACACTATTAAGGTAATAACAATTCTATGGTGGAGTTGGAGTTAACCTTTTTTTGTAGGATACTCGTCTGCCTGTAAATGAAAAAAAGTTAAAAATAGTCCTCTAGCAGTAGCACAATTTTTAACTTTTTTTTTTTTTTGCATTTAGAGTCAGACAAGTAGCCTACAATAAAAGGTCAACTCTGCCGTAGAATCGTTATTACCTCAATAGTGTGTGAAAGGACCAAATGATATGGACTCATCCTGTATGTATAGTCTATCAAGAAATATATATATATATTTTTTTTTTTTTTTTTTAAAAGACAAAAAAAATTTGTTTTTTATCATCTACCATGTGGTTTTTTTCATTCCAAGAATACGATTGTAACCTTTCTCTTCAACTGCAAGATAATTTTTTATAATTTCCACAACAACACTTTTTTCTTCTTTGGAAAGATTCTAGCATGATTTGAGCACTTTATTCATTGCCATTTTTCTGACATCATAAACAAATGACTCCTGAGAGAGGGCAGTAACAGCAAAGAAAGTAATAGCCGATATTTTGCCGCGGTTTATTTGGACGGAATTCAGAAATAAATGATTGTTGTCTTTGCAATGCATTTTAATTAAATATGTAATCAACACCTTATCCTTCACTGAGAGATTATTTTTATTAAAACAAACGTTTTTGATCCATTCATTGGATCCATTCATTGGATTGAAAACGTCCAATTTTAACCTGAAGATGATCCAATGAATGGATCGAAAATGTTTGTTTTAATAAAAATAATCTCTCAGCGAAGGATAAGGTGTTGATTACATATTTAATTATTTTCTGCTGGGTATTGTTGTAGTTTATAATGCATTTTAAATCGCGATTTAGCCAGCTAACATCTAGATGCTGTTCGGCTGTTAAACATAGTTTAACGTAAACTCTCTCTCCGCAATTGGCTGATTGAGTTTGCCAACATTAAATTATGAAAATGTGGTACAGATTTTAAATATTGACTCAGCTACAGTGTGTATCTGATGCTTAGAAGCTCTAAATTCTAATGTAGATGAGTTCTTGAGCATATTATTTATGTTCATTATTCAATTTAAATTGGATGCAACAACCAGAGGCTGGTGGGAGCATTCACTTAATTAAGGGTGATGATATTCCTCCATTAAATGACTTATTAGAATTTTTGAAGAGTCATGTTAGAACTTTACAGCCAACCAAAATTTAGACTAATAAAAAATTCATGCCTAATGGTACATCTCTCACTTCTCAAATGAAGGGACAATGTGCATTCTGTAAGGGAGATCATTCTGTGTACAAATTTGCAAAATTTCAGAAGCTTAAGGTACATGACAGAATCAAGTTAGCAAAAAAGAAAGGTCTGTGTTTTAATTGTTTGTTGAAAAATCACAATCACAATCATCGAAAGCGTTTGCCAATATTAGTTTGGAATTTTCACGCCGGATATTGGTTGAAGAATACATATATTTGAAAAATCACAGTTTGAGAAATTGCACTGTCAATGTTTCTTATTTAAACTGCAAAAGAAGACAACTCAGTCTTGTGTTATGGAAGAGAAAGAAATTCCATCTCTAATGTAGATAACGAGTCAAACCCACGAACCAGCTTACCATCCATAAATTCAAGTATAACTATTCCTGAGATGAAAAAAAGGGACAATTTGTAAGTTAACCATTTCAATTTGTGCCTCACATTGTGAAAGAGGTCAAAAAAAAATGTAAACTGTTACGGGAAGATCTGGCAACACCAGAGAGAGAGGGACATACAAGATAGACGGCCCTGATGATAGAGGTAGTGTTCCCCTCAATCTGTTGAGACCATCAATGTGAGTTTTAGTGCATACAGGAAAAGAATGGTCTCCGGCAACTGTTGTAAAACCTCTAAATGAACCCAGATTGTACTTAATAGAAGACTCACACAGACAACAGTACCAAAGAAACGAGTGCATCTGATACAGAATCACAGCCCCAGAAAAGCACCTCAAGAGAAAGGTGAAGAGAAACAAGAAAATGAAAAGGAACAAACTGAGGAAAAGGAAGAAGTAGCAATCTCAAAAGAAAAGGAGTTACAAACTTGACTCAATTTGTAAATGTGTATATATTTAGTCATTTAAAAAAAAGGAAACATGTTATGGGAAGATCTGGCAACACCAGAGAGAGAGGGATTTGCAAGACAGATGGCCCTGACTAATGTACAAGAATGGAGATCGTCTGGTCCAACAAGTAGGATCCCGAATAAAGCATTCAGAGTAAGTGTCTGTGTTCCTGTCTCGCGGAGGTCTTAAGTGCATCACGAAGGGCGTATAAACACTAAGTAAACCACATAAAACATAAACAACCAAGTTCTGTTATGTACTGCTCATATTAAGGTTTTCAATTGGTAGATGATTGATGTTTATTAGACTCTGGAAGTCAAAGATCATTTATTTCTAAAGAATATGTGATGAAATTAGGATTAAATGGAAGGGGCAGTACAATTTTAGTGTTATGGCTAGGTTCATTCACCACTGTAAGTAATGGAGAGGCTGAATTGATATTCACTTCACATTTTAAAAGTGAACTGCGAGCTTCTACTTCTGCCTTTGTGACAGAAAGCGTTACAGAAAAAATTCTGTATGTCTTGTTACTATTCAGATATTTGCAATGATTTTAATAATCTTATTTTGGCCGATCCCTTCTTTTATATGTCAAGTAATATAGACATCCTGTTTGGCATGAATGTACCGTATTTACTCTCATATAATACCAGGTTATTATTCATTTTTCACTGCTTCAAAAACCTAGGTTGTCCTATATGTGCAAGTGAAGGATTCTTTGCATTTTTGCAATAATTTTTGTGAGCCATGTATGGTTCATGTTGCCATTATAGCAGGTTGCTATCAAAGTCAAGGTGAATGTTGTTTTCAAAGAGATGGTCCAAAAATAGCTGGTCACTTACCAATGATTATAAATATAGTTTTTTCATATTTGTTAAATTGGTACAGTGGAACCTTGGTATACGACCTTAATCTGTTCCTGGCGTTTGGACTTATACCGAATAGGACGTATACCAAATCAACCTTTCCCATAAGAAGTAATGTAAAAATGATTAATCCGTTCTCATGTAAAAAAATGGCTGGCTTTAAACATTTTGCTTTCCTGGCTAGTTCCTGCTTGATTTTTCATGAGATCAGCATGTATCTTTTTAGCTTTCTCACAAATAATTGCTTCCGATACGCTGTCACCAGCACACTGTTTTTCAGTTATCCAAAGCAAAAGCAATTTCTCAACATGATCTAATGTCTTTGATCTATGTTTAGAAATTGATTTAACCCTTTTTGCAATGTTAGCAAATTTAATAATGTCTTTATTTTTCACAATTGTCAATATCGTCGTTATCAGAATATGGTATGCAACAGTTAAATTTCGAACATGCATGTCACCTTCATATTTCTCAACAATCTTTTTTCAGTTCCATTGTAATTTTAGTCATTTTTTATTTTTCTGTTTCCTTTTTGCAATTCATGATTAATAAAAATAATAAAACTTTACTTACAAATTAAAATCAGAAGAAATTTAACAAAGTTATAAACTGTTGCACCGCGAACATCTAGTCTGACCTAGTACATCGATAGTGCTACTTGTTCATAGATGGCATGTATAATTGAAGTAAGTCATATACCGAACAAAAGTCGTATACCAAGCAAAATTTTTTTGTCCAAACAGGACATATTCCGAATTGGACATATTCTAAAGCAGACATATACCGAGGTACCACTGTATTTTTAATGAATATTTGCACATTCCGAATGATTAAAAATAAACTTTTTCCTGTCATGTGCATTATGATCTTTTGGTTTTGCTACATGGGTATCAGGTGCATGGAAAAGCATTCTTCAAGAGCTGATAGCAAAGTCATTCAGGAAATACTGCATTTCAAATTCACTCAACAGATCAAAAGACGATACTTTGTGGAGCGAGAGTAAAAAAGAGGAGAGTTGTAATTAAACTTCAGGAGGGAGTATGAGTAGACTAAAGGTAATATCAAGAAAACATGATTGTTTGTCTTAATATGTGCATTTGATATTATTTTATTTGTGATTAAATGAAATAAAATTAGAATTGTATTAATAAATCTAATTTTCTTTATATTGATCTTTAAAGTCACACCTTTTCCTATAAGTGAGATCGTCTTATACATGAGTAAATACAGTGTTTTGTTCTTTAATCAATGGAAATATAATCAAACGTGGTTCAGGTCCATTTGCATTGAGTTCAAAATTGGGATGGATTATATCAGGCAAAGTGACCTTTGAATCCCATGAGCCCAACAGAGTTGTGGTGAATCATTTGTGTCTAAATACGGATGGGTTAGTGAGGTCTGGGAACTTGAAAATATTCCTCATCTCAATTATTAAGTACTGAGGAAAGATGGTGTGAAATTCAGTTTGGGAAAAATGTTTGGAGAGATGATCACAGATGATACTATGTTGCTTTACCTTTTAAATTCAATAGAAAGGCTTTAGGCAATTCTCATGTTACTGCCCTTTGTAGACTTTACAGTTTAGAAAGGAGACTTGCCACAATGCCAAATATCTACAATCAGTACCAAAAATTTATGCAGGAATGTCTTTAGGACACATGAAGTTAATCTTATCTAATTGTACAGATTTAGAAAATCAACATTATTATATTCCTCACCATTACATAATAAAGGAATCAAGTTTAACAACCAAGTTGAGAGTAGTGTTTGATGGCAGCACAAAATCCTCATCAGGTACTTCACTTAATGATACCTTAATGATTGGTTCAAAAACTCAGGAGGATTTGGTTAGTACTGTATTAGTATGTAATATGAACTTACCTAAGACTTCCATTTTATGTACTTATTTTTGTACTGCTTGCTTACAGTTATTTAAAGTTTAAAGTTGTAATTTTTAAATTTCTGTTTAAATTGCTAATGCTGTACCAATGTGCATGTGCATACTTCAAACTGTTTCAAATCTTTATATTAAAATGTGTTTGATTGCTTAACATTGTTCTGTTTGGTATTTGTTATGATACACCTGATGATNCTGTTTCAAATCTTTATATTAAAATGTGTTTGATTGCTTAACATTGTTCTGTTTGGTATTTGTTATGATACACCTGATGATGATTGTTAGAAATCTTGTTCTAAAATTGTTCTTATCAGTAAATATTTTTTTTATTTCTTTCACTAGTTTTAGGTATATTTGTGTGTGTTTTCAATTTCATACAACCAGTTTTTGAAAAAGTAAAAACACTTTGTGTTTTCACTAGCTTGATTTTTGAGTTTTTCAAAAATGTATTTCAAATATTTCTAGATATATTTAAGATAAATATGTAAAACTGGGATTTTTTGATTTGGATATTGGTATTTATACTAAAGAACATCACTCCTAGTGTGAATTCAAATACATAATGAGTTTGACTTATTATATATTGATACTTTAATGTGTGAATTACTAAATGAACAATACTATATCACAAACAAAATTGTTATCTTCAAATCACAAGGTTCAAACTCAAACTTGTATGTGGACTTTGTTACCATTTGTAATTCTCCTTGTTTAAGGTACTTCAGTCTGGCATCACACACAATTTAGTTCAAATTTCAGAAGCAAACAAACAGTGGTGCTAAATAAAGATTTGATTGTATACATTTAAGTGACATAAAATTTCTAAGATAGATCTGTTAATTCTTTTAATTTTAAATTTTTATATTAATTTAAATTTAAAATTAAAGTTTTAAATTTTGTTTTGCTTGATGTAACTAAGAATATAAAAATATAATTTTATTTGTTTTTTAAATAGATTAACAAGATGTTCTCTGCATTATCAAACATAGCATCTTTCCTTTGGAAAAGTTCGGATGAAAATTATGAAGAAGAGTCTTTTGATACGGAAAATGAAGAAGATATTCTCGATAAATATAAGTATGGAGATAATGAAATGTAAGTGTCATCTTTATTATAATGATTTATACAGTAATTGTTTGTTATAAAATGTACAATTTTTTTCTGTAAGATATGAAGAAGAAAATATGGAAACAAACACATTTTTTGGAACTATTACATCAATTAATCACATTGAGAAGTATGGCTTAATAAACAAGGATGTTTATTTTGATTTTAAAGTAGTAATTGGAGACATGCAATTGAAAAAAGGCGATTATGTCACTGGTACTTCAGTAAGATACAGCAAAGATCAGAATTGGGTTGCAGTGTCCGTGTTTCTGTCTACCGAATGTTGGGAATCTGGAATCAGCGAGAAAACTGGTTCAACATCCAAAATAAAGTCTTTGGAAACTGAATTGAAAGAAAAAAAAGCTGTCACTACTAATATTACTTATATGAATAAAGATAAATTAATATTTAACCATATTCTTGAAGTATCTGCTAATGTAAGTTTTTTTCATATATTTGTAGTGTTCTGTATGGATAGCATATAAAAAATATTTATATTTCATTAAATATATAACATAATCAACTTTAAGATTTATCAATTAAAATTTGTGATATATGAGGTCATCCAAAAGCCATAACTATTGAAAAAAAAATATATTGTATTTACTTGATGTTAAAATGTAAGACTCATTTAAACAGGTATTAATAGAGAGGTTGCGGCTGACATTTTTATTGCGAAAATGAATGTCGGACGTTCATGTTTTTGTGATAAAAACGTCAGCCACAACCTCTCTAGCATCTCTGAAAACAGTGTGTGTCTTATGACAAGGCAGCATGATGTTGGTGATACTGATTTTGATCAAACTTGGTTAGGATATAGTGCATCCCAAAACTGACACGTGCCAAGTAGTAAGGTGCAACACTCAAAATTAAAAGTTAAAGTTGAAATTTGCACAATCACTTAAAGTTCTTAGAATATCTGAGTGACTGATGGCTTGGCATACCAACTGCATAATCATGAGGTTGGTGTTTTGATTCTCGTTGGTATTAATTTATTTCTTATATATATTTTTTTTACTATAATTTTAACTTAAAAAATATCAAGAATAAACTAATTATATTGTCAGAGAAAAAAAGCTTGATTTATGTTTAGAAAATTACAAATTTACAATAAACAGGGTAAAAACAATAAAATTGGCCTGTTGCAAGTAACTAGTCAACATCAAACAATTAAAATACTGCCTAACAATATTTATTTAAAAACAAAATAAAATGTTTTCTGTATATTCGTGTACAGCACAGTGTGTACTTACTCTGGCAACAAAGTCATTGTTTAATCTAAAGGTGTCTATAATTGTGTCTTTGTTTTATAAAGAATGAAATGATGTCTTCAATATCTCATTCTAACATTGATATTGATAAAGGATCTTTTTATGTATTGTGAAAGTATCCTTCAAAATTAAGATCTAATTGCAATCAAGGGTTCTTCATCAATTTCAAAAGTTTCAAAGGTGAAAGGAGAAGACATAAAGTCCTCCAATATTTTCAAATGTGATGTAGTATGTGTGATTCTTCTTCAGATTAGTTGACAGAGAAGAGTTTTTAAATGTAATCAAGTTTGTTTTTCCTGTAACATGTGTAAATCATCTTATTGTAAAAATGCTGCATTTGTTCAATATACACACTACAGAAATGTTTGTTTCATATGATTATAAGACAACTATCATTCACAAAATTATGATCCCAAAGAGTAAACAGATTGAATAATGTTACTAAAAATGTTTTTTTTTTTTATTAACAAAATTGGTTTTGAATAGCAGTAATTTTGTTTATATTTTATTGTCTTCCCAAATAAATTCTAAATATAGTAAATATGTATGAATCCCATAAGTACATGAATATTCAAAAATAATTTTTAAATAAATATAATAAATTTAAAACTACCAAGAATAAAGTAGAAATTATAATTTTATTTTAAAACAAAAATTATGTTAATACCAATGAGAATTTAAACATCAATATACTCATTATGAAGAGACTATCCACTCTGTACATAAAGGTATTCTAAAGGCTTTGAGGGATTGTGTTAAAGTTAAAAATTGCACTATCACAATTTTCAACTTTAATTTTCTCTCTTAATTTTGAGTGTCGCACCTTACTGCTTGGCACATATCAGTTGTTGAGGAAGCACTATATCCTCATTGACCCTGACATTATGCCATCCCTGGTTAGATTAATATAATATATCATAATTAGTGACTTGTAATGCCATGGGTCTTATTTCTCTGTCACTAGAACTAGAATTAATTCCATTGCATTGTTATAATGATTTTATTAGACCAATATTACTAATAGCAAGTATTTAAGAGGTAATCTTAGCTTTGTATTGTTAGTCTATTAGTGTGACATTATAAGTACTTGGATGAAAATCCCAGAAAAAGTTATGCAGTATTCTTTCAAGAGGTTTTGCATTTTTTATGCTTTAAAGAGCACTGAGGATGATTGTGAAACGCGAGCTTTAAATCCAATGAAGATTCAGAACCTAACAAGGAAAATGAAGTCGTTTCTGGCTTTGATATCACAGAAGATGGTGATATATAATATACTTTACTGTATAATAAACAATGAACAAATTTATGTCAAAAGAATCAGTTCTGTTGATTTAAATTTATCTCAAATTGTCTATTTTTTCAAAAGAAAAAATCCCATGGGTGACCATGTAGAAATTAAGATGCACCTTAGTTTAGATGGCATCTTACATTCAAGTAAATATGATAATAATATACTTAATATATTATTATGTTCATTAAGTATAAAAAGTATACTAGTAAATATATTATTACACTTAACAATGAGCTGATAGAATATGTAGTCTATATTCAGTCTCAAAACATAATTAATTAAGAGATTTGAACATTTGTTAGTTGCTATTGCATTTAAAAGAAAATATTTCTGTACTGAAATAAGGTAATTAATTCAATTTGTGGTAATCTTTTTGCTTAAAACTTTGTCATTCATTTATCCTTATACATTACTGTGCTATTGCTTTTATTTTACTTGCCTTTCTCTACATGTTTTAATGCTAATATATTTTATATTTAAAACTGTCATTTTATTATGTCCTTCAGTTTAATTCTTCATTGGCTATAAACTTGCAATTATGGAATATTATAGGTCTCTTAGATTAGTCATTGAGTTGAATGTGAGCTAATTTGCATTAGAATGAGTAGAAATCACAGTAACAGAGTATTTTCTATTCATATTGCATTGTATTAGTTCAAATTATTTTCTTCTCAGTTAAAATCTATTAAATAAAGAAACCTATTTGCAAATGGTGGCTGATGCATCAAGAAAATACATCTGACAGTTGGTTAAGGTGGTAAACTTTTAGCTTGTTTTTTGGGGAATTGGCATCCTATGGTCTTCAGAAATTTTTATTGGTGATTTGACTCAGATATATTAGGCCCCATTCTGTATCACTAAGTTGCCTTATTATGAAGTTGGTCACTGGTAAGTACAAGTAAAAGAGCATTTTTTATCTTGAATAGAAAGAGTTTAACAAGAGCAATGTGGTAGAGATTGGTTCTCAAAGTTATTTGATCTGCAGACCATTTAAACTGAGTCATATAGGATCTGGGGACAATCTATGCTCTTATTCACTTTTCAGTTTGTAAATATCACATTAGATGTATGTCAGAATAATTTATCTATTTGGTAATCTAATATTTGAAATGTGTGATGCATGAAAGCATTCATTTCTGTAGCTAAATAGCATAGAATTCTAATCGAATAGGTTTTTCTGTAAACCACTTAGTGCATATTTGCAACTCACTAGTGGTCTATGGACCGTGCTTTGAGAATCACTGTATTAGAGTGAAAATATAAAGCAGATGTCTTTGTAGTGAGAGATGATTAAGTCTACAAGAAATCAAAAAGAATTGAATATTATTGATAGATAAAGGTATTAATATCAGAATAGAATTATTTGTTTTACCATTATTATTTGATGTTATCTGTAATAGTGATTAAGATTAAGAACTAAATCGTCTAACTAAAAATACATTAAAATATTGTGTGACTAAGGAAAAATTGTTTTAAATTTGCTAAAATATGTGCATTTTCACAAACATTTTTCTGTGTGAAATTGTACAGTTAAGGTTTACTTATATTAAATTTCTAACAGAAAATAACCAAAGAATATTCAGCAAAGCAAGGTGATTGGATTAAAATAGAATTAGTAGATGACGAAAAATATAATATTCATCCTCTAAGAAAATTGGAAATATCAGAGGGTAAAATTACTAGGCTGATACGCAGCGGTTGTGGAATCATCGACCATAAGGTAATTATTTTAAATGAGATATTATTTGAGAAGAGATTTATTTATTTATGTGAATACTTTTCATTTTGTAGATATTTTTTACCAAAGATGTCTGTCTGAATGATTTTATTCCAAAACGAGGTGATCTTGTCGACGTAGAAGCTGTGGAAAGTAACCAAATGAATTTTGAGTGGAGAGCAATTAGTGTAAAGAAAGTAGAAATGAGAGGGTAAGAATCTTTGATGTTTGATCATTTATATATATTAGGTTGTTCGGAAAGTAAGTTCGTTTTTTTTTACCACTAGAGGGATTAGTCATATTTTTCCTGCCATTTTCATTCTAGACCGTATTACCGTTATATATTTTGACAGCTAGCATTTTAAGGCTTATTTGTAAAAAATTTTGTTTGATTTTGTGCAATTGTTTATTTTTTGTGTCCCATCAAATATGGAAGATCGGAAGCAGCATTTTTGGCATATTCCGCTCTTTTATTACTGAAAAGGTAAGAATGCTGTTCAAGCAAGAAAAAAATTGTGTGACATGTACGGAGAAGATGTATTGACAGAACGACAGTGCCAAAAGTGGTTTGCAAAATTTTGTACTGGTAATTTCGATATTGAAGATGCACCATGTTCTGGAAGGCCAATTGAAGCTGATGAAAATGAAATAAAGGCATTGATTGAAGCAAACCGCCGAATAACAACAAGAGAAATCGCTAACAGATTAAATTTGTCCAATTCAACTGTTTATGACCACTTGAAACAACTTGGTTTTGTTTCAAAGCTTGATATATGGGTTCCACGTGTTCTTAAAGAAAGAGATTTGCTCAATCGCATTAACATCTATGATTTGCTTCTCAAACGTCAAGAAAATGATCCATTTTTGAAGCGAATCATAACTGGTGACGAGAAATGGATTGTATACAACAATGTCGAATGCAAGCGATCATGGAATAGAAAAGATGAGCCAGCTCAAAGCACTTCAAAAACTGATATTCATAAAAAAAAAGTGATGCTCTCTGTTTGGTGGGATTTTAAGGGAATTGTTTTTTTTTTTTTTTTGAGCTTCTACGAAACAATTCCACAATTGATTCGAATGTCTACTGCCATCAACTGGACAAATTGAGTGATGTTATCAAACAGAAAAGACCAAAACTGATCAACAGGAAAGGTGTAGTGTTTCATCATGATAATGCTAGACCTCACACAAGTTTGCTAACTCATCAGAAGTTGTTACAGCTTGGATGGGATGTGTTATCACACCCACCATATTCACCAGATCTGGCATCCTCGGATTATTACTCGGATTATCTTTACAAAATTTTTTAAATGGTAAAACATTTACTTCAAATGAGGATGTCAAAAATCACTTGAATCAGTTTTTTGCAAGCAAAGATCAGAAATTTTATGAGCATGGAATCATGCTACTACCAGAAAGATGGCAAAAGGTATTGGACCAAAATGGTCAATATATAATTGAATANACACTAATTTTTTTTTTATCTTTTCTAAGTTATTTTTAAGTTATTGTTACATTATGTTATGTACGTTAAGTTTTAGTATCATTTCCCTTCTCCCTTTCTTCTGCCACCAGTTTACACCTCCACTGTCATCTATCCTCAAAGGTAAAGTTCAAATAAAACTACATTTTTTTTAAGTTATTTTTAAGTTATTGTTACATTATGTTATGTACGTTAAGTTTTAGTATCATTTCCCTTCTCCCTCTCTTCTGCCACCAGTTTACACCTCCACTGTCATCTATCCTCAAAGGTAAAGTTCAAATAAAACTACATTTTTTTTTAATCAATTATTATTCTATTATGGTTATTTATACATTTACAACTACAAAATGCATTTTCCAGTGTTTTCCTTACTATAGTTAAATTTTTTTAATGTACTACTTAGCTTTAATTTGAGTGTGTTTTTCATGTTGGAATGAATTATTTGGTTTTACATGTAATCGTATGGGGAAAAATGACTCACCTTACGACATTTTCATGATACAATCTCAGTTTTGGAACGGATTAATTTCGTATCTTGAGGTACCACTGTATAACTTAATTGGATGGTTCGGATTTTTATAATATTACAACTATATATGTATGAATAATTGAAATCATTGAATAAAACAAAATTTTTTAGAATAAAATACTAAATTAATCTTCTTTACCATAAACAAAGCTATATTATAATAGTATTTTATCATAATCCACTAAATTAGCTATCAGAATTCTCAGGACAGAAAAAGCAAGGTCTTATGGTACAGAGGATGACAAAGAACATCTGCAGAAATTCCACAGTTTGTGTATACAGTCTGGCATTAACAATGCCAGACTGTAATACACAAATACAAAATAATGCAAAACAAAACTGCATAAAAAAAAATAAATCTGATTAAAAAATCCAGAATATTTTCTTCAAATGGTATCTTACAAGTTTTAGCATATGGATGTTTTTGGTCCACAAAAACCAAATAATTGATGACATTTTGATACCACTTTTCTAATCTTGTCAACATTTGGAAATGCTACAGCATAACTGCCCTGCACTCGTGCATCACTGTTACTATTAATATTGCCAACCTGAGTCATTATTATTTTACACTGAAGTTATACTTGACTGTTTTGATTTGAACAGCTGGGTGGCCAAGACAGTTAAGGTATCAGCCTAGTACTCTAGGGGACCCAAGATTGAATCTAACAAGCATCCTCAAGAATTTTTCATGGGCAATCATCCCAGATATGTTAAGCTGTCTCTCTCACCATATTACTGTCTCCATTATGAGCCTGTCCAGCCTATAACAGGCATGAATAAAAGATCCCATTAGTATCTACAGGACAGGAAAAAAACAATGGTTTGATTTTTAAACTGTGGGCCTTGTAAAGTTATTTTTCAATAATTCCATGCAATTTATTCAATAAAGATAAATTAAATTTATTTAAAAAAACAAATTAATGATGTAAATGATTTTCAAATCAATCAAAATGAGGAGAAACAGTATTTTCCATTTAAGTGTGGAGCAGTATATCAGACAAAAACAAAGCTAGAAGAAATCTGTGATTTTTTTCTGCTGAAGATTGTTTGGAAAGTAGGAAATATTTTTTGGCACCAAAAGAGTAATAAAGAGGAGGCAAATTTGGTATTTTATTTTATTTTATTTGCATATTGTGGGTGCATACAGTGATGCAAGAATTGGCAGAATAGTCAAACATGCATCACTGTATGCACCTCTAATATGCAAAGTAGCACCCTCTTGCATGGGACCCATTTATTTAAATGGATAAGAGTCATTAAACTGTAACACCTATTTTCTGAGTACAGTAGAATGGTCCACTAAAACCAGATGTTTGAATTGCTCTACAATCAAAGGCCAAACCCGTCTTTGCTTACTTGGATAAGAAAATCTATTCTACTCAAATTAGAACATTTATTATAGTACCATTTTTTGTTTTTACACTTTTCAACATAAATAATAAAATTGTTATTGAAAATAGGGTTATTTCTTGGGGGTTATAAAGGTAATTTACAGTTTGGTTTAATGAATTCTGGTAAAATTTTTGTTCATTTTATCACATGAAAATTAATGTTGTGACAGTGGCAAAATTTGTTTTTTTGATGCTCATTTTAAGACAAGTTGACGATATTATGTGAATTTAGATGAAATATTTTAATAAGTGGTATGCAATCTTAGATGAAAGATGAATTGTCTAGACCAGTGTTTTTCAACTGCTAATCCATGAAAAAATTTCATCAGTTAACAGAAATATATAGTCGACCCTCCCTATAACACGGTAGATACGTTTCGGTTTTTATGAATCCATTTTCTACGAGTCCAGCCAATCACAGCCCGGCACGTGTGGAGTTTACGGAGTATGACTGTTTGAAAGGTTTCTTCCATAAAATTAATCGATTCTAGACTAATTCAACTCAACATTTCCAAAATACATACAATTTTTTGAGAATAATCCATATAAACAAAAAATTGTAGGATTACTTACCGAGCATGCATTGTTTGACTACGCCATTGCTTAAGCTTGTTTTCATCGTGGAGCTTGTCATCGAATGGCACTCGCGTGCTTCCTGATAAATTATTTTTTTTTGCGAAAAATTCGCTGAACTTTGGAGACATCATTAATATAAATGTACTTTTTATGGATGTTAAATAATAATTGGTTTTTAGTAGGTCCACTGCTCGTTTAAACTCAACGGTTTTTGCAATATCCACTATTGGTCTAGATTCGACCAATCCTGTCGTGACACGAGTCGGCGATGATGTTTTACTGAATTATGCGAGTTTTTTCAGCATGTTTGTACAAATACTGTCACAATTTTTTTGCCATGATATAGGAATCTGAACTATAGGAACCCATGTTATAGGGGGGTCGACTGTATTTGATCATACTGACATTAGCACAGTTTATTTTGGGTGACATTTAATAAAAAAAAGTTTTCAATGGTAGAATTNCATAATAAATATATTATATACATTTTTTAATTTTAATATTTCTAATAAAAATATTATGTATACTAAGTAAAATAAACATAGTTCCTTAATAACGAAGTGTTGTAATGGACTTAAACTCGTACTGATGATAAACTGAAAACATTTATTAAGTGTTTTCAGTTTATCAAAAAGCACAAGAAAGAAAACTGTAGAAATGTTTTCCCAAGCCCTCTTATGATTTACTTTCTTAAATTTTGTTAAATTGTTAGAAATTAATAATAAAAAAGGTGTTAATTACAAAAAAAAAAATTAGTTTTGCTCTTAGAAAAAGCTACAACTTAATTGTTGATTAAATAAATAACACTATAATAAGATTGTTTTATAAAAGTAAATTTTGATTTCCTTTCTATATTCATTTACTTTTTTTTAAATTTTTATATGTAAATTCAATATATTAACATAAATGTTCAAAAATTTGTACATTTGTTCTATATTCAAATATTTTTATTCTTACTCTGAAGAGTAAGACTAAAAGCACAATTCTATTATAAAATGTTCTCAGTAATGCATGAAGTTTGTTTTATTTTAACTGTCTTGAATAATAGAAATCTAATTATATGATTATTTATATCCAGATACTGTTATATTAATGGAAGAAAGACTTTTTCAGTTTGACAGCATTTTTTTTTTTTTTTCAATCTATGAATTTTCTCCTGTTAAATGTATGAAAAAACATTGGAAATATGCTTAGTGGAATAAGTCAATTAGATTACTGGAGCCTAGCAATTATATTTTTTAGATAAGAATGTTCAACTTTGATTGATATTTTGTTTATATGGACTATTGATCTTTGAAAAATAAAGTAATAACAACTGAAATCACATTAGAAAAAACTGTTTCATTAACATTATTTTATGTAATTTTTGTAAACTAATATGTTACAATATTTACAAAATATAACAAATTTCAAGTAATAGCTAACTTCTATTACCAAATGGGGTTTGTTCATTATTTCAGATATAAATTTTCTTTTCTACAGTTTAATATTATTCAATATAATTTTAAAATTTATTTTTGTCATCATTAAAACAATTAATACATCAAGAAATATAAAATGAAAATAAAAATACAAAGTTATTAAATTATACCTGAGTAAATTATAAGCAATTGTTGCTCTCAGAGAAGTAGGGCCGAAATGTTCCAAATTACGACAATGAAGGCTTTCTTTAGTAAGAGCTATACCAACGTAAAGCTTTGTTTCACTAATAGTTAAAACTACTTCAATATCATAATTTTTCATGGCTACTTTCCAATGAAACAGATCATTAATGGCACCTCCAAATTCAGCTGCAGCTTCCATAGACGTGAAACAATGATTTTTACCACTTCTGTTACAAGTCACTCGAAATTTTGGAATATTTAAACTCTTTTCGTCACCTTGTTCTGACACTTCTGGTGTCAATTTACACTGAAACAATTCTTCTAAACTTCTGTTTTCATACTTTGAAATTTTTTTCCACACATTTAATCCAGTAGGCCAATCAATTTCACATATTAATTTCTTTAACTTGTCAAACACTTGTTCTTTCTCATCAGGAAATTCAAATTCTTTTAGTTCAGTCATCAACACATAAACATTGTCAACTGAACGTAATGTTAAGGCCTGAAAATGACAAATTTAATTTAAGAATTATAATGCATTATTAAAGTGGATAAAATAATGCAAAAATCAAAAAACTTAATCCAGAATTTAAGTTTGGATAAACAAGTTTAGACTGGCAAAGCTAAGTACCAAAACATATTTTCTGGGGAAAGGGAAAAAATTGTTTGTCCACAGCAAATAGAGCAAATGTTTATATCTGTAAGCATGAAGCTCTCCAGAAACATGTAAAGCAACTGTTTAGTTTTTTTTGTTTAAATACAAAAGAAACAGACAAAAACAAGACAAACTACATAGTACAAAATGAAAGATTTAAGTCCACAATCATTATTCACTTAAAGTGGCATTGAAAAAAAATCTGTTCTCTTCATCTATAAGTTTCAGCATAGCACAAATGTCTTTCTTGTTGTCAATTGCTGGCTGTATACCTAAGTATAACTCTACTGACTTGATATCTTGGAGAGTTATTCTCTTGTTGAACACATAGCATTTCTCCCATTCTATTAAGTTGCTGAAACACTTTTTGAAGAAAACCCAACCAAGATCTTTTCTCATTCATAGCCATAATGCTTTTTATCTAAAAATCACTTACATCTTATAAGTGTAACTCTAGTTAAGTGCTGTAAACTAGTTTAGGATAAACTAGTGAACATAGCTCTGATCATCATTAGCCCCATCTGATGATGATTATTAAAATAAAAACAAAAGGAGTTTGCACTTAAATCATATAACAATGCATTAGTCTTAGTGCACAGTCTTTTGCACTAAAATGATCTATTTGTATATTTTGGCACTTAGAGTAACAAAGCTTTTGCCTACAAATGTTTTGCCTAGTCCAGTTATAGCAAAATTTTTGCAAGTTCTACAGATTTATAACTGAGGTTACATAAACCACTGTATGAAACTGTCCAATGAATTTCTGTATTATTACATAATTTTAATTGATGCTTATAAACTAGCCTACATCTTCATATTTTTGTAATTTAGATTTTGTTGCTTTTTAATGTTGTTATAATTTTTATTGTTACTATTATTTGTTTAATTTCAATGCTAGTACTATACCATGTAACTTATTTTAATATAGGGAAATAGCACTAGTACTTGACCATTTAAAGCTGTTTTGGACTGATATTTCTTTATTACAATGAATAGTAATGTGAAAAGAAAAATTTATATATGAAAATAAAGTTTGTTCTTTACTTGTCATGGGAAAAAATTTTTTATTAGACCTTTGTTTACATTATCAAAAAAAAAATTAATCACAGGGCTGTTCACCTAGTAGTCAACAACTGAGTTTTCTTTCATTAAGAGCTTGACTAATGTGGCAATTGTGAAAGGATGGCAAGCTCAATAATGAGCATTTTATAAAAAATATGGAACTGAAACATGGAGCCCACATTATCTTCTAAAGACTGACATGCCTCGGGTGGTTGACTCCCAGAAGGGGTGTTGTAGAATAATTTTTCCCATCATTGTGAGTGAGGTAACTTGTTATAAGAATACAAACATGTTATAGAGAATGGGATCATCTTTTCCCACTTCTTGTGAAGATGGCTTGCCTAAACCAGCTCCAATGTACCAATTATGCAGAGAGTTTGGCTCACAGTGGAAGCAGTCGGCAATAGGAGCCCCAGAATATTTGCTATGTTTGAATAATTTAGAACCAACGTTCTAAATTCTTTTTTTTTCTTTCTGTAATCACATATGATTTAAACTTGTCAATAGCTAAATAGGCAAAAAATGCTGGATTTAAAGGATTTTAATTAAGAATTATATTTTTAAGTAATTGTGTTTAAATTTTGACATTATAAAAAGTTACAGTCAGTTTAAACGTCTTAAAATATGGAGATTTATAATTAATGCTACCTCTGAAACTCTGCTAAATGGAATATCAAAAAATATTCTTCCTCTCTCAATTTTGGCTGAACAAGTGAGTTTTTCTTCGCATTCCTCTTTGGCAACCGTTTCGAAGCCAGTGACAACAGTAGCTTCTATGGTACACACACCGGCCGGATCCTTCCAACAACTCACGTGCGCTTCATACACGTTTTCCTCAGCATCCGCCATTTTTACAAAAATAAATAATAATCAATTTCCAATATAAAACATAAAAGCAAACACACTCATAAACACTATTAAAAATGGAGATAAGAAATTTTATAAAGTTTCGATTTTAAAGATAATTTAAAAACGAAAGGAAAAACAAAAACAAAAAAATAAAACCTTCCATAGACAAAATTCAAATTTTTAATAGCTCCATCTATCGACGCGTTTAACGTCAACAAATAACTTTTCGTTTCATCGATTTGATTGGATAGCTATTAAACCTTATCCTATAAACATCCAATAGTATCGTATCGTATAAACCATCGCCGGAGGGATAAAGGTTTAATCGGAATAATTTTTAAAGATGGCGGGATGCGGTTGACGTTAAAAAGAGTAACTATTTTTGTTGTGGTAGTTTACTTTTTATTAACTTGTTACACTGCTTATATACTTTTAAGAAAGAATCCAACTAAGACTAGGAAACCACCAAAACATATATTTTCTATATCAGGTAAATATATATTTTTTTGAATTAATTAAACGGTAGATGTTACTTTTAGTTAAATGCTCCATATGTAAATACGTGTGCATTGACGTAAAAGTAACTTCTACCAATCAAAAGAGAGTATTATTTAAATTCAAATCTTTGAAAAGATGAAGAATATCTTTAAATATATTTGATTTAAAAATGAATTTATAAGGTAAATGCTCTTATTATTTTTAAGGGGAGACTTTAAATCATCAAATGACAGCTTTTAATAACTTTAATACAAGAGTAATAAGACAACATTTTATGAATGATAATGAAATTATGATACAATTACACTTAGTTTTGACACCTTTTCAAAATCGCTGACCCGGACGGTAGGTCAGGTTTGTTCGAACAGAAGTTCCTGATGCATGTGCAATTTCATTTTACAATGCAAAGAATAACATTCTAGATAACTTAGCCCATAGATGTGCACGATTGTATATGCAAAACAAAAAGTCGACAGGTTGCGCGCCACACATCACTGTATACAGACCAGGGATGCCATTAGGAATTTTGTAAAAAACCAAGATTGGCGCTCTAAAAAAGATCAAGGTCTTGTAAAAATACCAAGCTGGTCTAGAATAGGAATGTATTTGCTTTTGGTGCAAAGATTGTATATACTTGTTTAAGCTTGCAATAATATTATACAAAATAAATAATATTTATGATAAAACAGTTTAATTTAATCATCATTGTTGCACTCATAAATTGTTATCTTTTCTTTTTCTTTTGCTCTTTTTAGTCGCTCAGTATCTCTCTTATATACCATCTCATCTTGCAACTCTTTTATTAATTCTTTTCTTGGTTGCCAAGTAATGCATGAATTGCTGTTTTTTGTTAGATGTTGTTTTGCTAATATTCTATCTCTTGTTGTTGATGCATTTAATTTATTAGTAAACTTTGTTTTTGTGCTATTCACTTGGGAAAAAATTCTCTCCACACAGGCAGACGAATGGGGCAATACAGTCATGTTTGGCATGAAGTTTGACAAGTTTAAATATTTAGGCTGATTTAGGCCATCCTTTACTTCCTGCAAAGAATACCAGAATTCTGGTATTTGCATATCGTCACTAAAACTCAATTGTTCTTTGGACAATCAAAATCTTCTAAACTCGTCTTTCAGTTCATCCAACTTGTTCTCAGGCACGAGTGATTTTAAATTAGAAGCTAGACTTGAGATAGACATATAGCAATTTTGGCTAAAAACAATTTTCAGATCTAAAGTTTTCAACTTTGCTATTACACCATTTTCATCGAAAGAAAATTACTGCTTAATTTGAACATACAATTCTATCAAAAATTGCAAGCAGTCATTTTTAAGTCTGAGGGCACATTTGGGATCATTAATTTGGGTCTTTCTCTAGAAGGACCATTGTTCTTCTGCTGAGATACAAATCTTCTATCTGTTTGTGAAATTTTTTTCTCTGGGATCAATAGTCACTAATGTCATTTGCAATAAATATTCTTCTTTAATGAAAAAAACTCAAGATATTCTTATACTTTAATGACACCATTGAATGCAATTTATGCAACCTGAAGTATCCAGATTGAAATTCTAAATTGAGATTGTTAACTTTGCCCAAGACATAATGGAGGAAGCAGAGCATATGCTTTGTCCCAGTGTTGACAAGTGTCTTGTATATTCTACATGCATCGTCAACTTTGTCAGTTTTAGATTCAGATTGAAAGTATAGGATCAGAGCTTCCCATTGTTCCAAAATTCTGGAAATTACTTGTTCTCTAGAAAGCCATCATGTTTGGGCCAACTTTGGAATTTTATGTTTTGCAATTTGAAAAACATCTTGAATTGAGGCAAAGTCATTTTGACGCTTGCTACTTCGGCTGAAATAGGACGTAACATCTTGCAGAAATGTTTCTAAGTATGATGGCAACACTGACACTGCATGGCTTGCACATAATGAAAATGAATGACAAACACATCCAAGCATGAAAATGTTTGGTAAGACATCTTTCAACAGTTTTTGGAATCCATTTTTTGTACTAAGCATCATAGAACAATTATCGCTAGCAAAATCTATGATGTTGCTCATTGGGATATCTTTTTCCTCAAATAGATGTGTAAATGAATCAAATAAACATTGTGCACTTTCATTTTCTACTACAATTGTATCAAGAAGAGCATCAGTTATATCCAACTTTTTCAAATCAAAGTATCGTATGACAATAGCTAGAACTTGTGTAGTAGATACATCAGTACTTTCGTCAATTATAATAGAAAATTTTTGATTACGACATATCTCATCTAATTCTATTTTTTCATAATATGCAATACCATCTTGAATGATATAGGAAAGTTTTGTCTCTTTGTAACTCACCTTTTTAGCGATTTCACTATCAGAAAAGGCTCTTTGGCAAATTTCAAATAAGTTTTTTACTTGTGAAAATGGTATTTGATGCTCGGAAAAATTTCCTGCAAATAATAATTCTGCAACAGTAACTTCGTTTTCCTCGGAAGTTATCTTTTTTTGTACAAAACTTTTAATATTTACTTTTGATTTAGCAGCTTGAAAATTTTTCTTCTGTTTTTCAGTATTTTTGTGTGCTAATAGCATAGACTTACTTGCATTTTTTAGAGTTACTGAGCAACAACTGCAGTAGCTTTTTGCTATTATTCTTTTCATCTCTTTTTAACCATCCTTTAAATTCTTCAAGTTGCAACCATTCCTTTTTGAATGATTGGGCATACCAAGTCTTTATTTTTTTTTCTAGGAGATTCTTCACTCATTATAGGGATTTTAATAATAAAGAAATAGATTTAAAAAAAACAGAGAAAATCACTTTATTCACAATTTAGTTGGAACTTGCACCGACCACATGGATTGAACACTTATTTAGATGTTGAAACTAAACATGTGACTGAGTCGTCAGCAGAATTGCTCTGATTATACAGACTAAAATCTAGTCAAAAAGTAGTCTAATACAAAACTATATTCCACATAACCAAGAATCTGGGCCCTTGAGCCTATCTGAGATTTATCTGCTTTCTTCTCCAAAATAAAATATGTAAAAGATATAATTTTATGCGAACACAATAAAAAAATAAGTCTAAAAATATTCATTTATTATCTAGAAAAGTAGCAAAAGGTAGTCATATCTGGAACTTTCGTTGTGATGTCAAAAACAAGATTTACACACAGAACAAAAGCACCACGACTGTCTACTGCCTGCTGCCACTTGCCAGAGTAAGACATGAGAAAGTCTAAACATCAGGCAGTGCACTCTGGGCTTTGATTTTGTTGAATAGGTATATTTATGTGTTAAATATGATTTCAAAGCATTTTTCTTACTATTTAAAAATTCATTTTCATGAAAAGTTATAAAAAACCAAGATTTCCTTGACTTTTGAGGGAAAAATCCTAGAAACCAAGAACAATGACAAAAAACCAAGATATTGGTTTAAAAACCAAGGGATGGCATCACTGAAACAGATGAACATGGCAGAATTGTAGATGAGTTTCAGTGAGTGTGAGTTCTTTCGATGTTAAAATAGTGTAAATTTGTAAAAATATTTGCAAGAACTTTGTTTCATCATAATTTCACAATTTCTACGAAATTCCCGGACAAAATTAATAGTTCACCCAGACAGTGAGTCAATTCCCAGACTGTCTGGATGAAAACCAGACAGGTGGTAACATTAATTACACTTCTCAATGAGTGACCTTACTAGAGCTGTAGGCCGTACCAATAGGAACAAAAAAGTCTAAGGAACACTGAAATTATTGAGATTAATATATACTTCTCTTCTAATTTTCTTCTTAAAACTGGTCTCCTTCCACTTGAGACATATTTGTGAATTTATTAATGGCTGCATTCAGCAGACTCAACAGTTGTGGAGCTGTTGAGTATTTTTCTGCTGAATGCCCTCTACAGTAAACAGTAGTGCACTTTTGGAATGTGTTTGGACGTCATATTTGGTAGTGTCTTTCATTTACACTACCTATCACTAGCTGAAACTGACTAATGAGACTTTTTCTTCTAATGCAATGTTGTTTATCATTTAGCAGATTCAGGATGCTATGTAACAGCTACTGATTTGTTCAGTTACAACTGTTGATCTGCTGAATGCAGCCAATGTATTCTGTTGCCACAGTTAGATAATACATTTGATTAAACAGAATATATATTGCTATATGCTAGATTTATATCAATGTTATTTTATCACTCTTGAAATGTGATACTTTCTGAATGTCTTTGATTTTTTTTTATTCATTTTTCAAAAATTTTCAAAGTAAATGCAGTGAACTGAAAGAACTAATTTCCCCCACAACGTATAAACAAACTTTTGTTTTGAAAAGGAAACTGATCTGAAAATTTTAATAAAAATGGGAGTGACAAGATGATGATCCTAATTTTTTCCTGTTTTTAATATTTGATTGTAGAATCAATCTTTGAATAGAAACACGTCAATATAATATCGTAAATTTATAGATCAATAAATAGATAAAATAAATTTTAAAGGGCACCATTTTCACTGATTCTGAACCTAGTTGAATTGTAAATATGGTTAACCTAATAAAAATGAATTGAGATTAATATGTACCATACTTAAAACATATTACCAATTACAAAACTTTATATTTTTAGATTATTAAAACTTATAAATCCAAACATCATATCTTTGTCTGTGGAAATGTTTTAACTATCTTATTATGTGTAATTAAATTTTCCATTTTGCTAATAGACTCAACAGTATCAAATGATATTGTAACATGCAAATCTAAATTAATTTTTAACATTTATCAACAGATATAATATCATTAGATTTACAATTACATTACAGTGGTTATATTTTTACTGTATGTTTGTATCATATTACTTTATGACTACAAATAACAAATATAATTTGTTTCATTCTGCAATAATTATATTAAATAAAGTAGAAAGAATATTTGTCATGTATCAGGTTACCTTTATAGGATGATCAATGCTTACATGATATGTTAAACTTTTGTATTTGCTGCATACTTAGGTTATTATTTATATATGTTATAATAATAATATCTAATATAAGTATAATATATAGTGTAGATAGAAGCATATATAATTAATGTTCAATAAAATATGAAATATTGAGTTTGAAAAAATAAAAAATATAAAATTTTTAATTTCATAAAATAATAATAGTTTATTTTTAAAAATTGATGACACGCATAACAATTATTTTATATCAAACTCTATTTGAATTTGCTAATATAAGCAAAAGTAAATAACAAAATAACAAGACTGAATGATAGATAACTTAAAATTTACCATATCAGAGTTTTATTTTTACTTCCAAATGTGTTTTTCTACTAAAAGAAAAAATCAAATTATTTTGTAAATGGATGTATAGTGTTGTTTTTCTTCTGATTTACTCTATTATATGTATAAGAAGAACAGCAAGTTTTTTTATATAAAAGACAATTCAATATACATTTTTAAAATTTGGTTATTATTGGCCAAAAAATAATACATCTTCAGTAATTTCGATTAAAAAAATTGTTATAAAAACTATGATTTAGAAAGTGAATAATGTATAGAATTCAAAGTTTAATTTATTTATATATAGTTTATTTTTTTTTACTTATATAAATAAATATAAGTAAATGTTTAGAATTGACTGTAATTTAAAGAGATCATGTATTGTTAATTGGGGATATACTTATACTTCTTGCCTATGGTATTACTTTATAATCCATAAGTAAATAAAAAATGAATATTGATAAAAGAAAATATTAAACCAGAACGATAACTATAGTAAAAAATTTCCCAAATTCAGAAGAAACACTAAAATAAAACAAGGTTGAATTATGAAAAGACTTGACACCTCAGAATTGGATAAAATAGTCTGAAGAAGGCTATTATGAAGCTTTATGTTGAGCCTCTTGTCAACCTCAATATGCAAAAGATGTTAAAGAAAAATCTCTATGATAATGATATAATTGCAAGGATATATTGTATATTGATTAAAAAAGATGAGACTCAGAAAGATTGACTCTGCCATATCTCATGACCTCTTGGGCTATTTTATATAAAAACAGACAAATTACAAAGAGACATAAATGTTACATTAGCACTAATATAAAAGAAATATTTTTAAAAATTATCTTAAAAGATCAAACAGCTGCAGGTACATTTTTTTTCTAGATGATTCTAAATTGATTGATTGATTGATTGTTGGATGGTTAGCAGTTAAGGTGGCAGCCTACACTCTGGAGACATCAAAATATCCCAGGAATTTTTCAGGGAGTGGTCTGTCTGGATTTGTCAGGCCCCATCCCTCACCACCCAGCCACTTCATTGTGGGCCTGGCCAAAACCATAATGGGATCTTAGCTATCTAAAATCAATTTTTTTTTTTAAGTTTTTCATTTATAACTGTTAATATCTACTAATCTTAACTTTATAAGTAGGAATTTTATAAAAAATTAAAATTTAATGATTTAGTAATATTAGATTATGCATTTTTGATATAACTTTAAATGAAAAGGGATGATTTATTGAATTGAAAATCAGTTTTAAACCTTTGTAAAAAATAATTGTTAATATAAGCCTATTGAAAAATTATATTTAAGATAATTTTAAATTATAGAAGAAGAAGAATGGAATCCTTGGGGGGAAGAATTTGAAAGAGAACAGCAACATACATTAGTAAATGACCGATCATCAGTAAAATGGTGGAATAATCATAGTTTGGATTTTGGTAAACAATATCACAAACCAAAATCAAATGATTCAAAAATATTTGATCAACAAACATATAGTGTTGAAATATGGGGAAAGGCAGCAATTGGTAAGAATTTTTCTTATTTTTCTATGATATAGAAAACAAAAATAATTTAATTAAACAGAATATTAGCATATTTATTTATACAGTAGGTGCTACTTATTGTAATCAAACTTTGGGACATAGTAAGTGAATAAGATTACAATTAGAGAAAATTTGACTCTGACATTAAAAGGACATGTTAAAACAATTTAAAAATGTATAATTTGAAGATGTAATAATTATAATAACTGACATATAATAATAATCATTATTTTGTCTGTTGCCAACTTCAACAACAAGTGCAATGCCAGCAATTTAAACTATCATATTGTGAGCAAATAATGATTAAAACAGTTTAATTAATTTAAAACACTGGTTAAAACTGATAACATAAAAGCATTTTAACTTATTATTATCAGTCCCATTTTGAGACTAGTAGCATGAAAAGAAAGCATAAAAGGACTATTGATGTATTCTATTGCCACAGTTAGATAATACATTTGATTAAACAGAATATATATTGCTATATGCTAGATTTATATCAATGTTATTTTATCACTCTTGAAATGTGATACTTTCTGAATGTCTTTGATTTTTTTTTATTCATTTTTCAAAAATTTTCAAAGTAAATGCAGTGAACTGAAAGAACTAATTTCCCCCACAACGTATAAACAAACTTTTGTTTTGAAAAGGAAACTGATCTGAAAATTTTAATAAAAATGGGAGTGACAAGATGATGATCCTAATTTTTTCCTGTTTTTAATATTTGATTGTAGAATCAATCTTTGAATAGAAACACGTCAATATAATATCGTAAATTTATAGATCAATAAATAGATATAATAAATTTTAAAGGGCACCATTTTCACTGATTCTGAACCTAGTTGAATTGTAAATATGGTTAACCTAATAAAAATGAATTGAGATTAATATGTACCATACTTAAAACATATTACCAATTACAAAACTTTATATTTTTAGATTATTAAAACTTATAAATCCAAACATCATATCTTTGTCTGTGGAAATGTTTTAACTATCTTATTATGTGTAATTAAATTTTCCATTTTGCTAATAGACTCAACAGTATCAAATGATATTGTAACATGCAAATCTAAATTAATTTTTAACATTTATCAACAGATATAATATCATTAGATTTACAATTACATTACAGTGGTTATATTTTTACTGTATGTTTGTATCATATTACTTTATGACTACAAATAACAAATATAATTTGTTTCATTCTGCAATAATTATATTAAATAAAGTAGAAAGAATATTTGTCATGTATCAGGTTACCTTTATAGGATGATCAATGCTTACATGATATGTTAAACTTTTGTATTTGCTGCATACTTAGGTTATTATTTATATATGTTATAATAATAATATCTAATATAAGTATAATATATAGTGTAGATAGAAGCATATATAATTAATGTTCAATAAAATATGAAATATTGAGTTTGAAAAAATAAAAAATATAAAATTTTTAATTTCATAAAATAATAATAGTTTATTTTTAAAAATTGATGACACGCATAACAATTATTTTATATCAAACTCTATTTGAATTTGCTAATATAAGC
Organism: Centruroides sculpturatus; assembly: GCF_000671375.1. Lineage (NCBI taxonomy): Eukaryota > Metazoa > Arthropoda > Arachnida > Scorpiones > Buthidae > Centruroides > Centruroides sculpturatus. The sequence continues at coordinate 103,725 of NW_019384950.1, read as the reverse complement.
AAAAGTAAATAACAAAATAACAAGACTGAATGATAGATAACTTAAAATTTACCATATCAGAGTTTTATTTTTACTTCCAAATGTGTTTTTCTACTAAAAGAAAAAATCAAATTATTTTGTAAATGGATGTATAGTGTTGTTTTTCTTCTGATTTACTCTATTATATGTATAAGAAGAACAGCAAGTTTTTTTATATAAAAGACAATTCAATATACATTTTTAAAATTTGGTTATTATTGGCCAAAAAATAATACATCTTCAGTAATTTCGATTAAAAAAATTGTTATAAAAACTATGATTTAGAAAGTGAATAATGTATAGAATTCAAAGTTTAATTTATTTATATATAGTTTATTTTTTTTTACTTATATAAATAAATATAAGTAAATGTTTAGAATTGACTGTAATTTAAAGAGATCATGTATTGTTAATTGGGGATATACTTATACTTCTTGCCTATGGTATTACTTTATAATCCATAAGTAAATAAAAAATGAATATTGATAAAAGAAAATATTAAACCAGAACGATAACTATAGTAAAAAATTTCCCAAATTCAGAAGAAACACTAAAATAAAACAAGGTTGAATTATGAAAAGACTTGACACCTCAGAATTGGATAAAATAGTCTGAAGAAGGCTATTATGAAGCTTTATGTTGAGCCTCTTGTCAACCTCAATATGCAAAAGATGTTAAAGAAAAATCTCTATGATAATGATATAATTGCAAGGATATATTGTATATTGATTAAAAAAGATGAGACTCAGAAAGATTGACTCTGCCATATCTCATGACCTCTTGGGCTATTTTATATAAAAACAGACAAATTACAAAGAGACATAAATGTTACATTAGCACTAATATAAAAGAAATATTTTTAAAAATTATCTTAAAAGATCAAACAGCTGCAGGTACATTTTTTTTCTAGATGATTCTAAATTGATTGATTGATTGATTGTTGGATGGTTAGCAGTTAAGGTGGCAGCCTACACTCTGGAGACATCAAAATATCCCAGGAATTTTTCAGGGAGTGGTCTGTCTGGATTTGTCAGGCCCCNATTCTTAATAATATGTTTTACTATATCGCCCAGAAAATTGTTTTTTGCCCCCAAAATATAAATTGTTGCTAATCGCCCACTGAACATGGAAAAACGCCCACATGGGGGCGATATCGCCCCCGTTGAGAAACACTAGCCTAGTGTAACCTCCATCGACCGTTTCAATCACGACTAAAACGAGGGTCAATCGCGATCAACTCAAAAGAATTCTCAAAACTAGATCCAGTCATAAGAGAGATCCCACAATCCCACGTGTGCGAGAAAATACAAGATGGCTGCAGAACACGTGTTGGGCTATCAACAGCGAAATAAGAAAGATATTGTATTTCGAGAGACGACTACATCTGTCTATTATTATAATAATACCTAACGATAAAATAAATTATTTAGAAAAGTTTTTCTTGTTTAACTGCTTTCCTTGTGACTTTTTCTGATTAAAAAAAGGCAATTTTTATGTTTATAAAATATTTTGAATGAAAAATATTAAAATATGTACAAAATAAACCATTTTGAACACTTTTTTTTATTATTTATCAAAAAAAAATATCGTTCTGGCATAAACAATGTTAAATTTTAACTGACTTAATTTTGCAAACACATTTTTTTTTATTTATATGGATATCTTAAGGTCAGTTTTTGCACTAATGTTGCTAATGCACCATTTGAGCAAAAAAAAATTAAGGAAAAATTTTCTGTTAACAAACCCTTTGTTAATTAAATATTTCGAATATCATCACTGGTGAGCCCAATGTCTATCTCTGTGGCTGTACAGTACCATGGCAGCTTATGATGTGAATTAGTATAAGACTTTAAGGATTGTCTACTGTATTAAAGTTTATATTTTGTTTAACTTTTTTTCTCAAGTGAAATATAACATATATTAAAATAAGAAAAGCCACTGAACAAACAGTCCATTGGGAAGGGAATTTTCTGGTGGGCCAGTCCACCAATGTTTTGACCAAGAAAAGTATAATAGTACTTTTTTACATATCATATTTCCTTGATTTTTATTCCACTGCCTTTTGTAAAATAAAAAGTTGAAGAGAGCAGATTACAATAAGCAGCAGAAATCAAGCTGCAATGATAAAAGCCATTAAAGGCATGATAAAAATTAGATTTCAGGACTGTTTTGAAAAAGTGATATAGATGCTGGAAGAAGTATATAGATGCAGAAGTTGCTTATTGAACACATTGAAAATAGTATGATAAAAGAATTTTGTATACATATGTGAATACTCCATTAATCAGAACTCAAACAATTAGCATAAAAATTTGAAGAAATAATACTTTAAGTAAAAATTAAAATAAAATCAATTTTTATCAGAAATGTAAGTTTATACTTTTGTGCTGTGCTGTGAAAAGCCCACACTTCACATGCCAGATGTTTGTCTCTCACTCTTGCCAATTTACCATGTGTTGACATGCTGGTTGGTTGGGATCTTTTATTAGTTGTTTTTATAATAAATCTATATTACATTGAGTTTGTCTTTATTGTCTTAATTTGTTTTTAATTACTATATTTCAATATTAATATCAAGTGAATACAGAATTTATAATAAGTTATGTTATAATATAGGGTATAGAATTAGTAGGCTTTTTTTTACTAGTAGCTCTCAAACAACTAAGCATCTACTTTTTACTAGTAGCTCTATCATCTACTAATCCCCATGGATGCTGGTTAATTGAGAGTCTACTATACATACATACGTTCAATCATTCTCATCAAGTTGTTTAATGTCTGAAGTAAGAAGACATTCCTATCTTATTATGTAGATTATGACATTATAAATTTTTAAAAATGTATGTAATAATAAAATTTTTTGTAAATTTGTTAAAAGATAATGTACTAACTAATTGGAAACTTATTCAATAATGGCTTTATTATTAGCTATACATATATTATATGTATAGCTATATAGTAACATATGCAAATCAGATATATTTGATTTGCATTTTGGGGAGAAAAAGTGGTTTTGAGAATTTATCAGGGCTGTGGAGTCGGTAGATTTTTACATGACTCCAACTCTGATTTTTCCTTGCCATTCAACTCCAACTCTGACCAGAGGTGGACTTGTTAACAAAGTAAACCTGAAAATTCTGATGTCATCACGTGACCTCAGAATATAAGCTTCAATAAATATAGTTCTAATAAAGATAGAACATAGAAACTTTTTAATTCCAAAGCTAAAATACTCCTCTAAGTAATGACATAGTCAATATATAAATATGTATTTGATAATTTTTACTTATCCAGCTGTTATATGTAACAGGAAAAGTGTAGCGATCAGTCAAAATATCCCAACCCCAAATTTTTGCATTTTTTGACTCAGGACACCTCAAAATGTCAAGATATGCAAAAGATTCAGGTATTTTTTTCTGTATGTACGAATGTTAGACTGTATGGAAGTCACGATTTTGAATCAGAGTCAGATGGTTTAATACAGGCATTATTAAGCTTCAAAATGGTTGAACTAAATCGGTTGGTACACATTCTAACACCCATGCATATAGAAAAAACCCCGAATGCTTTTGAACTTCTCTACATTTTAAGGCTTCCCAAGTCCAAAAGAGTAAAAATCTGGGAAAGTAATAATGATGACGATTCTGATTATTTTTTAAAAATACAAAATAAAACGATTTTAAAAAACTAATTAAACATTAAAAATCAACACATCTACTGAATATATAAATTCACATTTATTGACTTGTTTGATGATGGCAATGGTATTTGGTAAGCATGTATGAATAAAAATAGTAAATACATTCGTACACAAACAAATTAGTTTAATAAAAATGTTGTACTGTACATAATATACGAGTATATTTGGTAATATATAAGTATAAAGATACATTAAACTAAGTCAAGAATGAAAAATATAACATTTAGACTGGTAAAGAAAAAGGTTTCTTATTTTGCCATGTTAGTTAATTTATTATTTTTCATCTCTGTTATATACTCAATTACTCCTTACAGAAAAAATCACTTCTATTAAGTCAACATTCACTGAAGCTCTTAAATCATATTTAATAATTTTAAGAGTGGAAAATAAATGCTCTACTGAAACTTGGTTGGTGGCAATGCTGTGACAATCAATGCTACATCTTGCATAATGTCTGGATAGTGCATTATTGTCGATTTAACATCCAAACTTGAAAAGTGGTTAATGTGATTTATTTTTTTCAGTGCATAGTAAATATCATAAAATTTTGTAAAATTTCCTTTTCTGTCTGTACTGTCTTACCTGACTGGCTTTGTAGATAGCTGTGGTAACCACGTGCATTAACCGGAAGGAGGAGCTGATTCTTTCTCTGGCCTGGCAATCCCTGTTGGATGCCAACCTGCAACTACCTCCTCCAGTGCACGACCACACATGTCAGAAAGGACTCACTTCATCGGAATAACACCTGATTCCAACAAATAGNATAATATATACATATATATAAAAAAATATATATATATTTTAATTTGTAAAAGTTTTACCATAAAAAAATTAAAATGGAAAAAAAAATACTTAATTAAAAATATATTTAAAAAAGTTCTTAAAACTTTACAACCATGCTATAAAATTTTACATGATTATGTATATTTTACATATCAAAGCAGTTTTTTGTAAAATTGCTATTTATTTATTTACTTTTTTTATTTATAAGAGATATATTGTGAATGTTTAAAAGAAGTTTTTATGTAAACGATGAAAGTTATCTAAAAAATATTGCAAGATTTATAAAATAGTGCCATAATTTTTCATAGGACTATATATTAGTATTTATAAGTTTAATATGCAAATTTATAGCATGTATTTAATGGTTACATATCTAATATGTTAAACATCGCAGAAACATTAAATCTGAATTAATAATCAAAAGTATCGGGTGCTGCCAAGATTATGCAAAGACTTGATTTAACTTATAGTACTATAAATAAATTTTTTCTTGTAGGAAATTGCATAAATTTTGAAATATTTGTATGCTTTTTCTAAAAGAAAAATTATATCGGTGATCTTTTTAATTCATTACGGCAGCAATATAAATAATTAACTGTTTTGACGAGCTATTGTAATTTTGTGCCGAGATTCATGCCGATCAATGTCACAATATATATATAATAAAGTTTACATAAGTCATTATGAATTAGTTTTATATAATTTTGATAGAATAATATGTGATATTGTAACATAACACAATACTTTAGCAATAAGTTTATAAAACTGTTTTTTAATCATTGTTCTTCAATATTGTTATTGAAAGAACTAATTAAGTAAATTTAAATTTATGAAAATAAATATTAATGCTAATTTTTGTAAAATTTTAACAAATGTGTATGGCTTAATTGTTTTGATTAAAAAAAAAAAAACTATATAAATGAATAAATTGAACACAATTGCAAATTTTTTAAAGTTATTTTATTCAAATTCTCGTTATAACTTTAATTAATATTGTTCTTTGTATAAAAGATCAGAAGCGTGATTTAAAAACTCCTGGGCATGGTTGGCAACGACACTAACGCTGTGTTCTAACACAGCTTCTGCCCTTGGTTCCAATTGTTTGACATCTTTAACGAGAGTATTGAATTTGTCAATGAGACTTACGACCTTCATAACTGTACCCAACTTGGTTCCATCGGTCAGATCTCCCATTACATCGAGAAAACTGTAACCTACATTGTAAATGAACATCAATATATCATTTGTTATAACAATAGTTAAAATTTTACACGCTAGATGTCGTTAGTCTATTAAAAATTTGATTTTTTTTAAAAAATAGTTTTCGAAGTTTATTACAGTATTTGAAATTCGGAGAGTTTGGGTTTATTTTCACAATAATCTAACAAATTTTAATTGGAAGCTACATAAAATTAAAGTTTAAGAATAAACCATATTTTACCCAAAAAGGTGGTTTTCAAATCTCTCATAATATCTTTAAAATCTTGTCTGATGTCACGAATCAAATGTCTCACATCTTCAGCTACGACTGGAAGTTCATCTTCAATTCTACGAATAACTCCTTCCATAGCAACAACAAGATCAACTACCTAAAAAATAATTTTACTTGAATCTTTTTATTCAAATACAGTCGACTCCCTATAACACTGTTGATAATTCCGTTTTATAGGAATTCCATGTTGTACGAGTCACTTAGATTTTATAAATACGTGTGCCGGGCTGTGAACGGCTCACGTATTTATAAAATCTAAGTGATTCGTACAACATGGAATTCATATAAAACGGAATTATCAACAGTGTTATGGGGGGTCGACTGTAAATTATATCTTCAGTTTAAAAATGATTTAACAAATCAAACTTGTAATAATGATGGATTCAAGACCAATTTTCTATTTAGAAATGCGCGATTTTACAAATAATTATTGTTTCTTTTTATAAGTAAATCTTATCCCTCAAGTTTCTAAAATGTTTTATATAAATTAAATAGCACTCGAATTAGAATAATTGATATTCGAATGCAATTAATTTCTTTTTTTAAATTTTGTTCAAGCTTACTTTGCCTAAAGTTTTATCGGCAAATTCATCGAAAATCTCCTCTAATTCTTCTAAGAAAGGTACAGCTGCAAGGAAATTATCTCCACCAAGTTCACGAATAACGTGATGAACTAAGTCAGTCATGGAATTTTCCAAGTCATTCAAGACTCTGTGAAGCCTTTCCTTAGCGTCGGGAACAGCCTAAAAATAAAATATGCATTTAGAGAAATATGATGGTACTTTGAGCAATTATATATATATCTGTTAAATTTATACAGTATATATTTACGGGATGCATTACAGTAATTTACACTTCTTAACAGCTGAGAAATTCATTTCTACATGTTAAAATCGTAAATAATTTGCGAGAAACTTGATAAATTTAATTTAAATTGTTATAAATTAAGTTAAGAATTTTAATCAATAATGAAGTGAAAATTAATGTTTGGGACCATTTAAATATTTATCATAGAGCCATCTACCGTTAGAAACGAGTGTTAATTATATTTTAATATCAGCTGAGGTTGATTTTATTTTTTTGAAGTGGAGACCGATGTGCCCATTCAATTTGTAAAACCAACTGTTCAACAGTCGTGTGACTAAACTCAGGAAACCATTATAATCGTTAACCGGACGCATTACACGATACAAATGTTTCTCACACTCACGTGTTTTAGGTCGTTGACAAACTTGTGAGCTTTGTCAGCCAGACTCAATAATCGAAGAACAGTACTCAATTTTGTTCCGTCTGTCAGTTCGGTCAAGCCATCCAATAAATCAAAACCGTAGTAGTAATCTAATCAAAGAAATTGCGTTAAATAATGACTCTTTTTCTCCAATACGGAGCCGTTCGAGTATTACATCAGCAGAAATCCCCCTCCTCCTCATCACCAGTCATCAGAAATCAAGGTACTCCCTTCCCCTAATTATGTCAAAGCCAGAAGTTTAAACCAGGAATTATTTTCAATTTGTGATGACTGGAAAGAAAATAAAGGAGGGGTGCAATCTTACGTCATCAGAGACTCGTCTTCACTCCCTATAAGCTACTGACGTAACACTTGAACCATTGCTTGTATGATGTATATATACTTACTTTGTTTGTTCAGTAAGTACTTTATATCGCTTACAATTTCACCAATTTCTCCACGTAGCAACTCTATGACGTCTTTGTATTCGTGATAAAGATGGGGGACGGTTTCTTTAAGGGTGACGACTAATCTTTCGATTTTGTGAGCCACTTCCACAACCTTTAAAACATACAAAAAACAATTTAAATTACTGAAAAAACCGATTCAGGAGTATTAAAAGGTAAGTTTAATCATTAGATAAATAATTAAACCATTGGCGCGTATCCTGTAGACAAAAATGGCAATTGCCTGGGGAGGTCCCAAAACAATTTTTTATATAAAAATATTTACCCTCCAAAAAAAATTCTTCCGAAGAAAGAAATCCGAAGTCAACTCTGTACGTGGGGCCCCCTAATTCAAATTACCAAGATCCTACGAAGGTACTCACTTTTGAAGCTGTTTGGTATCCCTCGCCGACTTCTTCCAACAACGTCTCCAATCCAAAAGAATCTACGGGATAAACTTCGATTAAATCGTTAAATATACAAAATTTGTTTTAAGAATTTTTTTAAAAAAATGAACTGAATTATATATATTTTAATAAATAAATGAATGAATTTTCATTACTCACGTTGTAATGGCGACGAAGTTGCCGAGCCAAGAACTAAGCAGACAACAAGGAAAGCGATTTTCATTTTCGTTTCTGTAAGTTTATAAAATATTTATATTAAATATTATTTATTCCCTATAAACGGGAAAATATTAATAATTAATAAAATATTTATTGTTCATAACTCACCTGTACGAGTGACTGTAAAGAGGGAGATTTGCTTGCACCCGAAATTTATATTCGGTTTCAAATCATCATCTGGATCGTTTACCAAGGGAAAATGATAACATTTTCTCATAAACATCTGTTAATTCCCCATCGTATATGACGCCAATACTTATAATTTCGCCGTGATAACTCTTTTTTAAAATTTTATTTAAATATTTTAAGGTGTTTTATACGAAACATTGCTTTATTTAAAAGAAAAACAAATGTTATTCCAAATACTAAACGTAAAAACCCTTACGAGTCGGCGATAATTATTTCCGAATTCCCTTAATATAAAGCGTTGAATCGCATCCACTAAACATTCGACATTCCGAAAATTAAAGTAAATTTCTTAAAATAAATAACTATTAAACTAAAGCTGAATTCTTATTTAAATGTTATATATTTTTTTTTATTTAACGATTAATATAGAGAACACGCGGCGGAACGACACGGATCTGAGGGAACCGCTCGTTACATCATTAAATATGTTTTTTAATAAATTATAATTAATATTAATCAAACACAATTTTAATTTGAATTATCACACATTATAAATTTAAAAATTTATATAAAAAAATAATAATAAATTAGTTAATCGACTTTAATTTAACATATTATACCTTACAATTAGCAAAACCGGATCCAAAAAGTAAATATTACGGAGCGATTTTTAATTTGCGTAACGGAATAAATATTGTTTTAATAATTATTAAAAGAAATTACATCAATTTAAACAATATTAAAATTTGTAAATAAAGTAAAAAACAATGAAAATATTAATATTTTATTTTTAAAAATGACCGCTTTAAAAAAAAAATTTTTTAATTAGGGGGCGCTCTGTATTTAGCTACAATTCAAGCACATGTCAGACATGTGCTATTGTAACACGTATAGGAAACAATTCTTTAAAGTATTTTTTTCGATAATTTAACCGAATATAAACTTATCTTTATAGTTTGTTTAGTATTAATTACTTAAACCGTGATACGGAATTAACATTTATTTACTATTAAGGTAATGCGTATTTTATTAAATAACGATAAAATATTTTCTCTCGTCGAGCTTATCTCTTTGTAAAAAAAATTGATCCAAAGTCCTAGATATTCCACCATCTGTTCGTTTCTAGCTTCAGTTTGCGACTCCAACAACCCGATAATACTAAAAACGAGATAATGCACTTAACAGTTAATAATTTGACAATATATAAGTTATTGTGCCATTATTTTTTATCCTTACTATCTTCTATTTTTGGTATCTTCCCTCATAAAAAAATTTTTATATTTAGCTGGAAGGGAAATGAGAGAGAATTGATGCGTTTACTTTGATTTTAAAGTACTTCGTATCAGTTTTGAAATTAATATAATATAACTTCAGAATTAAAGTGAAATTATACGAATTTTAAAGGATTATTCGTGAATTATCTCTATTTTCTGTGCGGTTCTTGTTATCAGGAAATATACCCAAAAAAAACTTTATTAATATTAATTTATTGTTTGAAATGTGCTCTTATAATATACATAAATGTGAAATTTGCATCGAATTAAATAGTAATTTCATAAGTTATAACAATAATATATACCCACCGAGAGATTTATAACTACGTCACAAATTAGTTCTTTCGATCTCCACGTCATTAATGACGGAAGTTCTTTCTAAAAATTGGTAAAAGCTTTCGACCTCGCCGCTACCATTCGTGATTTCGCTATTATTATAGCAGCAACACGTTTTGAGGCTTCGAAGAAAAGCTACGATCTCTTCCCTGATGAAACAATTTAGGCAACTGTAGAGGATCGGATGGAGTGCCAAACTGGCGTAGTTTAGCCAGGATAGGAACAAACCGGCTTCGTAAGGTAAATTATCTTCGTAGGTGAAAAGTTCAACCAAAAATTGAGGAGAAAAGAAAAATATAAAAGTCCCAGTTATTAGTAGAAGAGTTTTTGCTGCTTTCGAAATTTTTTTAAACCCTATAATAGTTAATGACGTAGAGAGAATGGATGTATCGGAGCTTCTCTCGCTGACTGTTGTAGCTGTTAATTGACTAATCGTGGTTATACATAAAGGTGTTGGTCGTACTTGCCTTTGAGACGATTTAGCTATGTGAAATATGGCGATGTACATACACAAGTAGAGGCTTAACGGTAATAAGAAGCCAACTACTGCTATAGTAATGACGTAACTTCGAGTGTAAGGTTCTCTGCTGAGAGAATAAGAGCATCTAGCTCTGTTAGGTTGAAATGAATATCGACCCCAACCAACAAGTGGTAGGACGGAAATGATGACAGAAATGATCCATGTGACGATGATTATTATAATAGTCCTAAATCCAGTGATATTTGTTGAATGTAACAGAGGGTGAGCCAGGAAAATATATCGATCGACACTGACAGCACACACTGTAAATATATCACTTAAAGTCAGTAGAGTATTGAGGAAACCGGTTACGTGACAGAAGAAGTGAGGTAAACTATATCTTCCCATGAGGAAATTCGTTACAGAAATAGGCATGATTGTGATTGAAGCTGCAATACCTATCACACATAAATTTACAATGAAGACATTTGGCGGGTCTCTCTGTAATCGTGAACGAGTGGTTATAATGTAGAGCAAGCATGAATTGGTTAGTAGGGTAAAAAGAATAAGGACGATCATGACTATTAAAACGATAGCTTGAACTATATCCATATCCATCCCATGACTGAAGGCTATGACTTTCTGTGATATGTTTATAACGAAATGAAGATAAGGCGCACGTGATTGCCTCATTCTCCGAATGATTGATAGTCTTCCACTTTCCATTTTAGCGTAAGATTTTTATCGAGTATCAAAAGTACATATCGGTAAAAGGACTTTAAAAGTTTACTGAAATCACACTTACCGGTACGACATTGCGGATATAAAAGAAAGCCTAACACACAGGGGTTTATCTAAAAAACACACGTCTTTATAAAAATTTACTAAAATGTATTTTTGACGTTAGTTTATTTAATTAATTGAAATTTAATAACTCTTAACGTTTAAATAATTTAATTTTTAGCAATTTCTAAGCAAAAATTTAAGGATATTAAGTATGAAAGTAAACTTCATAATTTTCTAAATAATATATTTTTAAAAATATAATATTTAATTAATGGAGTAAGAATGCTACAAGGAAGTTAGCTTTCAATTCCACAAATTCTTTTATATTAATAATCTTGATATACTGTCAATTAAAGGAACTTTTCTTTATTTAAAGGCAAATTCTTCACATAACATTCTCTTTAATCTTAAAAGAAAATTTAAAAAAAAAATTATATATCTCTTCATAGAATTCTTTTTAAATATTTATTAAATTCAAAAACGAAATTCAATTAAAAGAACTTTTAAAAAATGTCTTCGGATCTTGTTAATGTCTTGGTGAATTCTTAATAATTTTATGCAAAATATATTCTTTTTATACTATTCAGAATCTAAAATTAAATATATGAGAATTCTCTCTTTTGTTCCCCTTTCGTTGACTTTAATGAACGAAGTTAAAAATCGATATGAAGTTGTCGGAAAACAATAGAAACAGTTCATTAAAAGCGGTTATCTGATAAATTTTCACTGAAACTTAAATTATTATCGATCTAAAAACGGATTTATTATTGTTATTATTATTATAAAACAGCATAATTTATTAATAATTTAATTTTCTAAACCAAAACCCAAGTAGGTCAGAGCCAACGGATCAGCCTATAACCATTAAATTCATACTTTCATCTCTAGATACTGCTGCATTTTATACATATATTGATTTTTACTTTTGATAACCTGTTTACTACGTTTCTAAGAGATACTACACTATCGATAGTAAAAAATAACGGAAGTGACGTTAGACGCTTTTCCGCTGTATTCCGTATGTGTAAGGCCTTCTTGTTGTACGTAAATAATTTATTAAAACTACGCCTAAAAAGCTAGCAACATTGTTGATGGACTTTCCTGGCATTATTTATTTTTATCCCTAATAATTGCTATCATTACCCTTATGTCTTCAGAATGATTCGAGAGATATTAAGAAGATGGGTACTCTATCTGACGAAAGAATGGTCCAATTTTCCTGAAAATTTCTAGAAATATTTCTCTCTAATACACAAACCTCCTTGCAAAACTTCAGAAATTTTGGAGAAGAGACACAGGAGTTATTAAGCTTCAAAATAGATGAAAATCATGCCCTTCACACACAAACATTTCTCGACTTTTCTAGGTCCCCTGGTACCAAAATTAAAAAGCTTAGAAGGATCACTTTTCATCGATCGCCATGCCTTTCCTCTTACAAAACAGCCAGAAAGTAAAATTGTTTAAATATTTCTTAAAATTAATAAGAAAACAATAAATGTAACAAGAACTATCTTCATAACAAAATCACCGAAGACAAAACGCTTTATTGGCAGGAATAAAATAGCGTTTCTTTACATAACCCAATTTATAAACACAAAATATCCTATATTTATTTTTTATAAACGTGTGAACAGTATTTAGCACAGTCCACATACAGGAAATACCTAATGTAGAAAATTTAAAAAGCAATTCAGCAAATATCTTCAAGGACGAAACACAAAGCATCTTCCTTTAAAAATCACATCACAAAGAATCGATTTAGTAAAAGTCAAAAAAAGAAATCGTGCAAAAACACAATATCCATATTACACCAGCGTAAACAAACAGTATTTTATAACGTAAAGATTATGGAAATTACCTTTTCACAACATAGATTCCATTATCTATCTGCTAGAATTATTGCCAAATGTTAAATTTACATACTTATTTTGAAATTAAATTAAGTTTTAAGAATTTAAGCCGTTAAAAGGGGAGAAAATAATCAAAAAAATGCGAAACGTAATACCAATAGGCATTATATCTCACTAGGAATTTTCACTAGGCTCATGCCTATAGGCCCCAATTCTCGAGAGGATTCGAAATTGGAAAAAAAAATTTGAAACCGTATATCATAATTTATAAATAATGTCGTAAAATCGTGCAGAAGGGCCCAGGAAGGCGTTAATCCGCCATTAGCGAAAACGCGTAAATGTTTTTAACCATTACTTAAAATTATAAATAAGAAAATCGATAATGTTAACCAAGGAAGAGCGAAACGTGACGGCAGGAATTAACATTAAAACGCTGAAATTAAACGCGTAACGCAGAGTTCGTTGAATTATTAATGGTTTTCAAAATGGCTTCTTATCGGGTATTACCATACTTGCTGATTAATCGATTTTATAAATAGTTCATTTAACATCTCGATTAAAACGATTAACTAGTAATTTCCGAATAATGATAAAATAACCTAGATAAGGGTTTGTACATCGACTTATATAATTCTATAAGTTAATTAAATCAAGTTAGCGTCGATTAGGTAAGCGTTTCTAATCGTATAATACCCACTATTAATAATAGTCGAGTGTTCGCAGCGCCATCTCCACCGGACGGAAGTTATATTAGTAATTTGTAATTACTCAAAATGGCGATAATCGTTTTACAAAGAATTATCCATATTTGTTCTTGAAATAATTAAACAACTTCCTGCTTTTTTATATTATTATTATTATTATTATTATTATTATTAAATGAAAATAGATGACACACAAACACTTACATACACGCATGTTATCAAATGTAATTATCTGTTGCAAGAACTCTTGTAGTTAGCCGCCTTAAGATTGGAGAATGAGAGCACCGTTACCATTTCTCTAACCTTTATTTTACTTATATTTAAATATATAACCTATATAGAGGTTAGATAATTAGATTTTATGCAGATTAAATTGTATTTTGTTGGGGAAAATGACGAAAATAATTCGAATCAATCGTGTATCTCTTCGGCGTTTATTACTGAAGAATCAATGGAGGAACGATTGAGAATTTTCAATAAAGATGAAGAAACGCTATCAGTAACATTTCCCGGAATTAAGAGAGGAAGAATGAAAATAAACCCCCCTTCATGACATCCTCATTAGTACGTACAATGTTACAAACCGATACAGATTTGTTCAATACATCTCGTATATAACGTTGAAGTGCGTGTGCCATTCGGAAGATATAAAAAAAAATTTGTATTAACAGAGGTTAAACACGTTCAATAGGGGTAATCGAATATAATAGTGTGATTGACACGAGATATATTAACACTAACATCGCTGCTTCCAGGATAAAGAAAGAAAAATAAAAATTTAGTAACAACGTTAGTTCGAGTTATCGATTTGTTAATAGTTTGTAGCTTTTTGTAAAACTATTCGTACGCGATTGATATTGATAAGTTTAATAAATAGGAATGGAGTACGGAAAAAAATTAAGAAGGGTTAACCAATGAAAAATTTCTAAACAAAATTTAATCGGGGGGCTCCGCGGAAGAAACCCCGCATGCTATTGGCTGCTTACAATCACGTGCGCGCAACCCTTAGGTGAAAGGGCCGGCAGGAGAGGCGAGATCAGTCTTGTGTGTTGGGTTAGTTTCACAACACGTGGAGACATGGCCGACAAGGGGAAACTGAGCCACGAAATGAATAGTTTTCCAGTCAACGGTGGTAATTTACAAGTAACGACAGAGAACCCAACACAATTGCCCGATGATGATTTACCGGAACGTGGAAATTGGGTTGGACGTTTGGACTTTATTATGTCATGTGTTGGTTACGCTATCGGTTTGGGTAACGTTTGGAGATTTCCTTACCTGTGTTACAAGAACGGTGGTGGTGAGTTATTTTTATCATTGGCAATTCATTAGCTTGCTTCTTTCTGTGATCTGATACGTTTAATTGCTGACTTTTGTTAATGGTATCGTTATTGCTTAAATATCTACTTAAGTTCTACTTCTTTATTCTTAATTCTGTTGTAAGATATGATAACGAGGAATCTTTTCTCTCGCATAAAAGCTGTATTCGAGTGAAGAATTAATCTACGTTAGCAAATAGAGGCACACGATCCACAAGTGGCACATCAGCTCCTTGGTAAAGCACGCAATCTTCAAGGAGAAGAGACGTTCTTTTTTATATTCATACACCTCCAGCATTATTAATTTTGAATTGTTTTGATGATAAAGATGTTATATTTGGAATTACTTTGATAAATTTTTACTCTGGAAGCTTTTTCTAAAGAGATTTTTTCCCGTTATCTACGTTCATCCAACGTGTATCGACTATGTGCGGTTGAATAGAGAGGTCGATAGGGTTGAGTTAGATACACGTGAGAAATAAGCGACGTTTCCTATGTCTCATGGCCACGGGAAGTAGCATTCAACACAACCCGGACCATCGTAAATCATCATTAGACAAGAATGACGGAAAAAGGATATTTAGTCGAGGTCAGGATTGCTAAGCGCAAACCGTTCTATTCAAAAACTCTACAGCAAACACCTGTAACACAATCAATTTATAAGGGCAACGCGTTATTATAGTCACACTATGCAACTTGGTCGGATAAGTTCCTCTATCCGTGTCATTTATCAGTTGATTACTTGTCAGGTTCCAATCAAGTGATTGTGGAAGGCACGCGACATTAACCAACATAAAAGAAAGACATCAATCAGGTAACACAAACGGAGCAATGTAGTAAGGAAAGAGGAAATCCCACCTCACCCTCCATTCATCAAGTAATACGGAGTCAGGATGTCATTTGCAGCACGTTGCCTGCCTTGAAAGGATCGACGTGATACGAGCAATAATCAACTTGTACGTCGAAAGGATTAAATAATATCGTGTATTTTACGTCAGATTGAGTCGAATAAATATAAACAGTAATCAGAATTTAGCTTTAAAATGATAAGATATACGTCACTGTCGTCATGTGATTTATGGAGGAAGTGCATCATTCATCCCTCCTCTCTTCTATTAATAGAGTTCTTTGTTACACTTCGCATTACTCAACACTACGCAGGAGAAATTAAAACATGTTTAATAATAAATTACGCAATAAATTATATAAAAATTTAGCGATAAATAATTTCCCTAGACTTATAACTCGATTTAATAGAAATTTTCAGCTCGCAGTTTTTGGTCAGTGACGAATATAACGTAAATATTTATTTGCTGTACGTGTTTAAAGTGGCGAAAGTTGAAAAGAAAGAGTTAAATTACTAAATAGGTTCTAGTGGCACTAATTTGTGTCTTCCTGTGACAGGAAACTTGATGTTCGAGCTGATAGCGGCACTGTTTGAGCAAGTAAAGCTCTTCATTATTGGTCTCCAATAACCGAATGGCTAATTTCGAATTAAAAAAGAAAAAAAAACGAACATCAACTACATTAAAACGTGTCGTTTAAATAAAATTAAGTATTTTTTTCTCTCTCCTTTCTACGTTATTAGCTTATCGATTTTACTAGGTTCCAGATTGAAGATGCGGTCGAACGAATGTTGAGTGTGATAATTTTCTAACATTATTAAATTATAACCTCATTAAAGGGGATACAAGTAAACATTATGTTACACTATCTCCTACTTCAGGTATTTAATAGTGTATAAGTAATTTAACGATCATTATCTCTCGGTTACAACAATGATAAATCAATACAAACATCATAAACAGCATTTTAATCCCCGTTGTCACAAGAGAACTGAGAATAGGGATTTAACTGCAGATGATGTCTATTATATGCTAAACATTTTCGGTACAGAAAGCCATGTCATTTCTACAGAATATTTTAATGTCGAATAGACTGTTGAGATGTTTTTTTTTTTGCCATTTTAAAAATAATTTTTAAATAAAAATGCTTACTTAATATAAATTAGATGCTCCGTAACAATACATAATAGAATTAAATTATTCTTTCTAAAATCTAATATATTAATTCTTGCCCTATTTCTGCTACTAGTATTAAAGGTATTGGTAGGGGTATATTATTTAAAATGAACTTACGAGCCCGGAAATATTCGTGTCATCTTGTGATGCGACACGATGTCATATCTCAAACTTCTTCAATGTTAAATGGATAGAAGCTGATACACTTATCAATTTCGCAGACATCTTTTTAAATTATCCTTCCAGAAACGTTATTAAAAACAGAAAGATTAGCTTACAATGTTGCAGAATTTTACGTTATTTAATCCAGTGGAAATGTATCTTCAGAGTCTAAATATTTAACTTGGAGATGAGCAACAGAAAGTTAAACATTTGGACGAATTTAATCATTGCTATCGATTGTTAACTACATATCTACAGTAAGAGATTTTTTTAAAGGTAATCCTTTAGTAAATTACAATACAAAGCAATGTTTTTGCAACAAAGAAATAAATCACTAGCGAGCATTCTCAGGTATGCGAATATCAGTACGACGAACAAACATCGTTACGATCGATATATTCCCCGGTGAACTACATCTCTATATAAACAGAGTTTGTAACAATCGATATCAAGAGAAGATTTTTATATTTTTTTACAAACGTTTTTACAATTTAATCTAATTTTTTCAGGTGCATTTTTGGTTCCATACCTCCTAACTCTATTTCTTGCTGGCATACCTACATTTTTTCTGGAAACGTCTCTAGGTCAATTTCTCAGCATCGGGGGTCTCGGAGTATGGAAGATATGCCCTGTTTTCAAAGGTAAGTTGTAGGAAATTTCCATCGTAAAATGTCTTTCACGTAAGATCTAAACTAGTTTTACCTGTGCAGGTGTCGGTTACGCTGCAGCAGTAATGGCTTTCTGGCTGAATATCTATTACATCGTTGTTCTATCGTGGGCATTGTACTATGTTTTCAATTCTCTAACATGGGATGTACCTTGGAGAACATGTGATAATTGGTGGAATTCTGAATATTGCCGTAGCGAATATGATTACGTACACAATTGCAGCGATTCTGACGATACGTGTCTCAATGCGACTAGTGTGAAAAGCCCTGTCAAGGAATATTGGGAGTATGATTGTACTTATGGATATTATAGATTAAAGAAATATAGGGTTGAATTTTGTATACACCTTTATTCTGTTGTTTGTATGCACCAATTTATGAATAAAAGAATAAAAGTTACTAAAATATAACTAATCGAATTTCAGAAAGAACGTATTGCAAGTATCTTCAGGATTAGGAGAACCAGGAGAGGTTAGATGGCCTCTTGCAGGAACGCTTGCAATTGCCTGGGTGCTATGTTACTTTTGTATATGGAAGGGCGTTAAGTGGACTGGAAAAGTAAGTTGTTTCGTATATAAAATTGACATTTTACGGTATCAAATTACATAAGTCCTTTTGCAGGTTGTTTATTTCACGGCTTTGTTTCCTTACGTCTTGCTATTTATTTTATTAATCCGTGGCATTACTCTTCCTGGTGCCATCGATGGTATCAAGTTCTACATTTATCCAGATATGCATAAATTGGCTGATTCACGAGTAAGTAATTTTTCTTATTAGTGTAATCGAATACAGCTGAAAGGAAAATCAATAATGCGAATGAATACTCATTGAAGCATTACTTTATTTGATGGTGACACCGTAAAAGTTTTTGTAAATTGATTAAATATATTTATATGCAAATAATTTTAGGTATGGATCGATGCTGCAACACAAATCTTCTTCTCGTATGGTCTAGGTCTCGGCTCTTTAATAGCGTTAGGAAGTTATAACAAATATCACAATAATGTTTATAGGTAATTTTTATTATCTTTTAAGTATATAATTGAAGAAACTACGAATAATTTTAATATATATTTTTAATTATTTGCAGAGATTCTTTGATTGTATCGTGCATCAACAGTGGCACATCAATGTTTGCAGGTTTCGTGATCTTCTCTGTTGTCGGTTTCATGGCTCATGAGCAAAATCGACCAGTAAATGAAGTCGCCGCTTCAGGTAGACTGATTTACATAAAAAAAAGAATAATAAATAATACTAGATGCTAAATATTATTTATAACTTCAGGTCCCGGTTTGGCTTTCCTGGCTTATCCATCAGCGGTACTAAAGTTACCAGTATCACCATTATGGGCAGTTTTGTTCTTTCTTATGATCATCATGCTGGGGCTCGACAGCCAGGTAATAAATCAAACTTTTAATCTCTTTAAAACTATTTAAAGAGGAGACATTAGAGGTATTGAGAAAGCGCAATCAGTAGTAACGCTTAGAAATAATAGACTGACTATGCTGCACTTTCTTACAGTAATGGTCGAGAGTTTCAACAACGGTTTATTGATCGCTATTCATGAGATACTGCGTGATGTTATAATAGTAATTTAGTAAAGTAATGAAATATTCATATTTTTCTCCGGTTGTAAATAAAATTCGGTATTTTATGCTTGCAAAACTCGCATCCTTTGAAATTTATGAATACTTCAAAGGTAGATCTTCATGCTCTTACAACTTTCCTATCTGATATTTTTCATAAGTATCAAGTCATGTGTCTTATAGGTAGTTCATTCTGTAAATACACTGTAAATATACGAATTAATGTTTATAAATTGTTATTGATATTCATGTAAACATCTTAATTAAAGAATTACTCAATTATTTAAAGGTTAAAACAGTTATTTTTAATGGAATAAACACTTTTAACTTCTATAAAATTGCGAGAAAATGTTTAAATAAAGCATAAAAAGCCATTAAAATTTGGAATTTCTTCGCAATTAAGTGATATTTTAATTAAAAAGAATCTTATTATTCTCCAATTTTAAAGTGAAGAATTTCAATCTTAATGTTTTAATATTATCTGAATGATGGGTGTAATTAAATAACATAATCCTAATTGTTAATTAATTAAAGTTAATTATATATATAATTGATAGTTAGCTAATAGGCTTGTATTTATGTTAATTTTTAAAACGTAAACTCTTGTAAGAAGAGAATTTTTATCATTAATACAGAATCAATAAAATGCATTAAGGACATTTCCAAAAGTTTCGTAGGTAAATCATAGATTTAATGGCTTTTAAATCGAACTGCTTTAAAGCTTATATCACATAGAATTATCAATGTAAATATATTTTAATAAATATAGAATATACTAAAATTGTAGCATAAACTTTCCTATTTTGGTCAGAAGTAATATATATATATATATATATATACAGTCAAACCTCTATTAACTGGCACTACTAAACTGTGGCTATTTTTCAAGAATTTTGTTTTTTCTAAATAAACATGAAAACAAAATAACCTCCAAATGACGGCCATTTCCCGTTAGTGGCCTTTGTTCACGGGTTTGACTGTACAAGTTTATAAATAAAGCTTATAAAACAGTATAAGTCTAAGATCCTAGTAGTTTAAGCAGTGTTAAGCACAGACAACTTAGTTTTTGTCTAGGGCCTTCTGTATTTAGAGCCTCAAACACGTATAAATATACGCTCGTCGATATTCGGATTTGGTCTCATATACAGTACTAGCAAGATCCTCATATAATATCTAGTGAGTCTGAAACTTTACATTATATAAATTCATATAGAGGGGCCTCACAAATTCATTCTCGCATAACTTAAACACTTAACTGATTGAAGCATCGACAGGCATAAAGTATACGCTGTCGAATTAGATCTTTCTAAAACCCTACGCATAGAAGATTAGAGGCCTCTGTACGTAATTTTACGATTTCATAAATTAATAAAGTCTAATTGTAGCTGTAGAATTATTTATGAATTTTGATATACAATTGTAACAATAAAGTTTAATTATTTAATTTCTAATTTTTGGGTTCCCGAGATTTGGGGCCTGTAAGATGAAGCTAAAGTGTCTAATGGATAATCTGACACTTCGCACGATCCTAAAAGTGCAAGGCCCTAAACAAAAACCGAGGTTGAGTATGCCTAAAACTCAATTGATTTGAATAAAATACTCACAGATTTATTTTAAAAGCACTTAATATCAAAACATAAACTTATAAGTTATCTTTAAATTATTCGAACAAGGTTACGTAATCATTAAGAACGAGTATAAATATAATAATTTTATCAATAAATTATTAATAAATATATGGAACGGCTCAAAAGTAGATTAACTGTGTTCCTGCAAGCAATTTAACACGCTTTGCAAGATTTGTACGTAATAAAGTATTTAAATACGAGAGAAATTTAGTCTTTATAATAGTTAACTGACTTTTGGACCACCCTTTCTTGATATTTTAAAAAAATTTATTAATTTGATTATTTTGAATGGTGTAATTTTGTTTTAAAAAATATATATACAGTCAAACCTCCAAAAACGACCATCTTCCGACATAAAATAAGCTGTTTACGTGCGTTTTTTACATAACATTTTTGAATATACTTAAAAAATAACCTCTGAATAATGGACATTTTCTCACGTTCCTTGTCAGTTGCCGTTATTCAGAGGTTTGATTCAGTGGTGCATTATAGATCATACCTTCATGGGATCAAGGTGAATTGGAATTAGTGGGCCCCACGTACAGCGTTGACTTCAGATATTTTTCTAAAGGTAAAATATTTTCCTATAAAAGATTTGTTTGTGATTCCTATAGGTGGAGGCCCTAGGTAATTTCCCTTCCCCCATAGGATAACGCTGCTATTGAATTGACTGTATCGTTACATTTTCCTATTTTAATAAAATCAGTCATTAAATTATTAAATTAAATTTAAGATTTTTTTTTTTAGTAAAATTTACCTCTTTTTAAATACTTAAACACGAAGAAAATCTTTAAAATGTCATTTCAATTTTCGGTTTTTAATGAAGTAAATTATAGTAAAATACCCGCTGCTAAAGGTGTGTAGCTAAAGAAATGTTTTAGTATTAATTTTTCTTCTAAATTACATAAAATAAGATTTTAAAAAATTATTTTAAACGTTAAAAGAAACAAAACACTCGAGATCAAAAAGTAATCATTAAATTAAATTTAAAAAAAAGAATACTTCCTTTAGTAAATACTTATAAATGATATTTTTAAATTGCCTTCCTTAGCAATTAGTCAAATAGTATATAGGCCTATATATATATATATATATATATGTCGTGTGTGTGTATATATATATATATATATAACT
>NW_019384950.1:73838-81323 GCF_000671375.1 Centruroides sculpturatus | reverse complement strand
TATATATATATATAAAGTGAATTAAAAAATTCATTAAATATGAAGAAAATTCAATTTTTATAATTTAAGGAAAGTAAATTTTTTTTTTGTAATATTATTCAAGTAAATTCTTCCATCATGTAAAATGAATGCTATATTTCCATTTTCTCATACCAATAAGTAGGAAAAATAGGAATCCTAGCTTTAGTTCATCATTTAAATTGAATTATTTTTCCCTTCCTCTACCTGTGTTCGATTATTTTCTTCCATTATAAAAGCCATAATAGTTTATTATTAGCCATTCACCTTTAATTCAACAGATTACGGCCTTACAGATCTATTCAACTTCTCCTGTTTGTTTGTTCCCGCTTTCTTCCTTAACAAGGTTAAGGAAAATTGTTTTTTTCTTATATTCCTTTCTCGTATTTGTCTTTTTATTATATAGATGTAACGGATGATTATTGAGAAAATGCAGATCATCTATAGAAACATTTTAAGGTGGGATGATATCTTCCAGGTGTTATCATCTTTCTTTGCTTTTTATTAAGCATTTAAATAGAATAAAATGGAAAAATAATTGTAGCTTAATTTATTTCTAGTAACGCTTTAAAACTGATATTTTAATGAATTAGTTAATATTAACCATTCCTTACTGGCATTGAAATGTACGGAGTTGTATGAGAACCACAGAACACTTGTAGTTAGTCGTGGGTTCGCACTTCTCATCAGTGGAGTTTCCTGTGTTTCCTTCACGTTTCTAACACATAAATAGGGCCAATTTCTCATAGAAAGTCCTCACAGGAGGATATTTGACTTACTTACTCCATCAACCTACTTCAATCTAATCTTTGAGAGAGAACAACTTTTATATCAATAAAATAGAATAAACTTGTTATAAATGGAAAAGTAAGGCTTATGAGCCTTATTTTTTTTTAGTAAAATTGAACATCAACAAAGTAGGGCCACGCATGAACTCAACAATCAGTAATTCAGGGGGCTTCAGTGGATTTAAGTTCAGTATTATTGTATTTAGTGGAGGAAAAGGGTTACTTATATGTTGTAATTTGAGCAATAACTAGGACCAGATTAGCGTATAAGCTAAACAAGCTGAAGTTTAGGGCCTTACATTATAAGTCTATAGGGCCTCCCATTTTTACACGTATCATTATTTGAAGGAGCGAAAAAGCCTATTATATGTTACAGTTTAGGGCCAGAAATCTAATTAGAATAATATGGCTAAATTTACTAAAGTATTTACAAATTTTCGGATCAGATAATATCTAAAATAAATCCCCAAGTCATTCATGGGGCCCCATGCAATAAATTCTCACCTTCAACACACGTATTATTGCGTATAAAATATCCAACGTTGCACCATCTCTACATAAAAAGGGATGAAGTTCCAACATTAGTTACATAAAATTAAGCGTGACGTAAATCGATAATGTGAAAATAAATATTTTAAGTACAAAATGTGATTGTGAATAGCCTTCGTACCAGTTATCTTAGTTTAAAAAATATATATTTATTCAAAGATCTCGAGAGGTCTTTCAATCTTTTCAACTGATAGTTATCACTATTTAAAAATATTTAATCTTACTTTTCAACAGATAACTAAAGCAGGAGATAAATTAAATGCCTCTAATGGCTCGAATCAATTCATGTTTTTCACAGAATTCATTTTATTTCATTTACAATAACGAAATATTCACTTAAGATAGATCTAACCTCCCAACAACGACCACTCCAAGCTCCGAAAAACGACCTTTTATTATGTTGTTTAGTGGCCGTTGTTTGGAGGTTTTACTGTAATATATTACATCAAGAACGAAAGTGAAAGATTAAATATAGAATTTTCTATTTTTATATATATTTTGCTTAATTTTCGTCGATAAAAATCACTAAATCATCTTGCGATGTTATCAATTGAGAAATTCTAACGTCGTCATTCTCTATAATTTATACATTATTGAATGATTACTGTTTTATTGATTTATATTACTGTATATTTTTAGCATTAATTCTGTTTAATCAGTAATTTATATATAAATAATTATATATATAATGTGATTTTTAGTACAGTAAGAGATTAAACAAGAAAAAATTTACTAGAATTTTATCTCGATCGTTTCCATGTTTTGCTGATATCTATCGGAACTAAACGAGTTTTCGATGCCCAAATTTCTGTGAAAAAATTGAATTTTTCTTGTAATCCCTGTTTAATTTATTTTTCCTGTTGAAAAAACATCCTAAAATTGACTTTCAGCTTAACTATTCATGCGTTTTAAGCCATAGTGTGACGATGATGTAAATTATAACACGCCATGTTTGTGGTAAATATGGGAATAAAAATGTGAGATTTTGTAATAAATTTACTTATATTGAAGTTATTAATAATCAATTTTGCTTAATGATATATTTAAAATTATCAAAATTTAATAAAATACTATTTAATTACGGTTTTTGTGGATAATTTAATTGCTTGTTAGAGCCTAAATCTATACCAATGTGGACATAGTCACTACTCTGTGAATCTTGGATATTGTACAGTATATGTGTATAAATGCGCTTGTTACATTCAAATATTTTGCATGTAGCCTACTTATTTGATTTTTTCTTTATTTATTTACTTACAAAGGCTCAAGCTCTCTGAGCTCTTTCACCTCACACTACTGTTGTGTAGAGCTATGTAGTTTGCATTTTAATTAATTTATTTCTGGTAAAGATCGTAAGTTTAATTGCAATTTTTTTTAGTACGTTTATTAATAAAATTAACTTATTAATTATTCAAATATTTGTAATTTTTAAGTTAGTCCTCCTTTGGGTACCTTCTGGATACATTATCTTAATTAAACAGTGTAATAACACAGCAGTATAAGGGCTCCCTGGCTCCCTCACCTTACACTGCTGTTGTGTAGAACTATGTAGTTTAATTTTAATTAATTTATTTCAGGTAAAGGTAGTAACTTTAATTGAATTTTTTGAGTACATTTATATTAAAAAAAAATATTCATTTTTAAGGCATTATCTCTATTAATTTACCTGCATAATTCAAAGTAACGCTACTGTTGTATAATTAAACAATGAATTTATATATTTATAAAGTAGTTAAAATTAAGTTTTTTAAATTAAATTCTAATACAGAATTTTTAACTAAATAAAGACTTTATTTGCATCGTTTTTATAAGGTGATGTAACACATAAATCAAACAGAAAATAAGGATTTTTTTTCCTTCCTCCTGTTACACCACATGCTTGAACCTACTCTTCGATAAATCACTTCTCTAGAAAATGGCAGAATATTATATAAAGCTGTGATATCGTATGAAAAAAAATTTATTTTTTTTGATAACTTAAGTTTATATTACTGCTTAGCTCTATTTAGTTTCAGACTTTTTTCATATACACGTGCCAGGGATTTATAACGATTCAAGACGTTTGAAGGGTGTAACAAATAAAAATCTCGTATAATACACTTAAATTTAATATAAAATACTTAATTTTAAATGATGTACAATGGATTCTTTTTTAAAATTTAAACTGTACAGTACATTACAAAGGGGGAAACGATTAGGCTCTATGTTATTGTCAAGTGTAAAGCCCTATTTACACGTAAGTTGTGTATAAAAATAGGGCCCTTAATTAAGAAACACTGAATTATGTAAATCGGGCCCTTACACTTTAGATTAAAGCCTCATGTTTTTAAATTTATTATTATTATTTGCTGGAGGGGAATATCGTAATTTAGAACCAACTCTTTAATTTTCTTTTCAGTAATAATATATTAGAGATAATTAATGAAATAATTGTTAAAATGTTAAATATATTATATCTAATTCACTACTTTTAAATAGAGTTAATTATGATCAGGTCCTGATTTATACATAATTTAAACAAACTACAATTTAGGGCCCGAATCGGATTAATTAAGCAATGTCGGATCAGGAGCCTCTCAATCGATGGAGGCCTCAGAAGATCCTTAACTTATTAATACATGTGTTTATTTATTTATTTTTAAATTAAAACTAGAAGTTAAGATAAGGCCTACAAATCTAGGGACTCTCGTAAGTGACTCTACTTAGGCCACACATTGTTAAATTTTAGTAGAAAAGAAAGGTTTTCTGTACAGTACTTTAGAACTAAGGCCTACAACGAATATATTTTATGCTTATTCTATTTTTCTTTGTTTTTCTAGAATTCTTATCTTGAAATATAACTTCATATCCTAAAGAACGTGTTAAATAATTTCCTGTTTTTAATTTTAAGAAAGGAACTTTTTATAACCTAAGCATTATTGGAACGACGAGGAATGGCAAATAATACAGTTCTATAATAAGCATTTTTCTATTATTAAATAAATTTAGCAAGAAATAAATGTTATATTTTTATAATTAAATATTTACAGTAAAACCTCGTTAAGTTGGACACCAGTCCAAGTTAGCGGGTGTCCCGGTTATAGAGGTGATCGTTCCTATAGAAATGTACTGTACTATACACATTTACTGCGCCTATTTTTTGCTATAAGTTTTTAAAGTTATTTACATAATTTAATGCATGTTAATATAATACTTTGCATGTTATATAGTTCAATAAAGTATCATTAAACCATCTTGTAAGGTACAGTACGTGTTGTAATGTCTCGTTTACACATACACAATATTAATTAATTATGCCAATATGACTTTCCGTAGAAACATACTGATATGCTGCAATCATGTATATTAGTTAAGATCACATTAACACTTGGAAAAACAATCCACTTAGATTCTGCACTCGATGGAAACGTACAGTAAACACGTTGCCAAAGAATTCTATTACATGGACTTGACGATGTGTCAGTCTGGATTTTCTCAATTCATTTATATTTCTCCCCCTAATCCCAAACATCTTCTTTACATTCGGTCGACATTGTGCAAATCCATGACGTTCAAGTTCTGTACTATGTACTGTACAGTATGAGGGTAGACTGGTGGTTTGGTGCTTTCTGTTCCACTAATCTTGGTTTCACGTCATCGCTGCCACATGTTTTTGCGATAATATTTTTTAGAATACTCTCCGAATCATCAGTGGAATAGCTTCTAGACTTTCTAGAAGTGTCTAGAAGCTATTCCCTTCAAGTGGATGCGTCTGAGAGATGTTCGAAAGTATCAACCGATGATCGGTTTCTGACAATTCGATATTATCGGCTCTATTATTATTCAGCCGGATTTCCAGATTTTAAGGTTAATAGTCAGTATTCCTTTTGTGATGTTGACTTACATTAACGCCACGACGTTATTCTTGAACCCCTCCAAATCCCGTCCCTTTACAATAACAACTATCATGCTGTGCCATGTATTGTCAAGCAGGCAAGCTTTAATGTGTCACTAGGTGTAATTTACTGTCCAACTCAAAGTTGCTAACAAGAAATGTCTAAGATAGAAAGTTGTGAGGATATGATAAAAGCAGGAAGAGGTGATACGGGACAGCGAGGTGTTCAGGTTTTACTGTACTGTATATAGTTTTCTTAAAGAAAAGAAAACTGTTCTAGAACTAACAGAATACTTTTTTACCTCTGTTTATTTTTTTTCCTGGATGNATATACAGTCAAACCTCTATTAACTGGCACTACTAAACTGTGGCTATTTTTCAAGAATTTTGTTTTTTCTAAATAAACATGAAAACAAAATAACCTCCAAATGACGGCCATTTCCCGTTAGTGGCCTTTGTTCACGGGTTTGACTGTACAAGTTTATAAATAAAGCTTATAAAACAGTATAAGTCTAAGATCCTAGTAGTTTAAGCAGTGTTAAGCACAGACAACTTAGTTTTTGTCTAGGGCCTTCTGTATTTAGAGCCTCAAACACGTATAAATATACGCTCGTCGATATTCGGATTTGGTCTCATATACAGTACTAGCAAGATCCTCATATAATATCTAGTGAGTCTGAAACTTTACATTATATAAATTCATATAGAGGGGCCTCACAAATTCATTCTCGCATAACTTAAACACTTAACTGATTGGAGCATCGACAGGCATAAAGTATACGCTGTCGAATTAGATCTTTCTAAAACCCTACGCATAGAAGATTAGAGGCCTCTGTACGTAATTTTACGATTTCATAAATTAATAAAGTCTAATTGTAGCTGTAGAATTATTTATGAATTTTGATATACAATTGTAACAATAAAGTTTAATTATTTAATTTCTAATTTTTGGGTTCCCGAGATTTGGGGCCTGTAAGATGAAGCTAAAGTGTCTAATGGATAATCTGACACTTCGCACGATCCTAAAAGTGCAAGGCCCTAAACAAAAACTGAGGTTGAGTATGCCTAAAACTCAATTGATTTGAATAAAATACTCACAGATTTATTTTAAAAGCACTTAATATCAAAACATAAACTTATAAGTTATCTTTAAATTATTCGAACAAGGTTACGTAATCATTAAGAACGAGTATAAATATAATAATTTTATCAATAAATTATTAATAAATATATGGAACGGCTCAAAAGTAGATTAACTGTGTTCCTGCAAGCAATTTAACACGCTTTGCAAGATTTGTACGTAATAAAGTATTTAAATACGAGAGAAATTTAGTCTTTATAATAGTTAACTGACTTTTGGACCACCCTTTCTTGATATTTTAAAAAAATTTATTAATTTGATTATTTTGAATGGTGTAATTTTGTTTTAAAAAATATATATACAGTCAAACCTCCAAAAACGACCATCTTCCGACATAAAATAAGCTGTTTACGTGCGTTTTTTACATAACATTTTTGAATATACTTAAAAAATAACCTCTGAATAATGGACATTTTCTCACGTTCCTTGTCAGTTGCCGTTATTCAGAGGTTTGATTCAGTGGTGCATTATAGATCATACCTTCATGGGATCAAGGTGAATTGGAATTAGTGGGCCCCACGTACAGCGTTGACTTCAGATATTTTTCTAAAGGTAAAATATTTTCCTATAAAAGATTTGTTTGTGATTCCTATAGGTGGAGGCCCTAGGTAATTTCCCTTCCCCCATAGGATAACGCTGCTATTGAATTGACTGTATCGTTACATTTTCCTATTTTAATAAAATCAGTCATTAAATTATTAAATTAAATTTAAGATTTTTTTTTTTAGTAAAATTTACCTCTTTTTAAATACTTAAACACGAAGAAAATCTTTAAAATGTCATTTCAATTTTCGGTTTTTAATGAAGTAAATTATAGTAAAATACCCGCTGCTAAAGGTGTGTAGCTAAAGAAATGTTTTAGTATTAATTTTTCTTCTAAATTACATAAAATAAGATTTTAAAAAATTATTTTAAACGTTAAAAGAAACAAAACACTCGAGATCAAAAAGTAATCATTAAATTAAATTTAAAAAAAAGAATACTTCCTTTAGTAAATACTTATAAATGATATTTTTAAATTGCCTTCCTTAGCAATTAGTCAAATAGTATATAGGCCTATATATATATATATATATATATGTCGTGTGTGTGTATATATATATATATATATAACT
>NW_019384950.1:19376-70334 GCF_000671375.1 Centruroides sculpturatus | reverse complement strand
CATGCGTTTTAAGCCATAGTGTGACGATGATGTAAATTATAACACGCCATGTTTGTGGTAAATATGGGAATAAAAATGTGAGATTTTGTAATAAATTTACTTATATTGAAGTTATTAATAATCAATTTTGCTTAATGATATATTTAAAATTATCAAAATTTAATAAAATACTATTTAATTACGGTTTTTGTGGATAATTTAATTGCTTGTTAGAGCCTAAATCTATACCAATGTGGACATAGTCACTACTCTGTGAATCTTGGATATTGTACAGTATATGTGTATAAATGCGCTTGTTACATTCAAATATTTTGCATGTAGCCTACTTATTTGATTTTTTCTTTATTTATTTACTTACAAAGGCTCAAGCTCTCTGAGCTCTTTCACCTCACACTACTGTTGTGTAGAGCTATGTAGTTTGCATTTTAATTAATTTATTTCTGGTAAAGATCGTAAGTTTAATTGCAATTTTTTTTAGTACGTTTATTAATAAAATTAACTTATTAATTATTCAAATATTTGTAATTTTTAAGTTAGTCCTCCTTTGGGTACCTTCTGGATACATTATCTTAATTAAACAGTGTAATAACACAGCAGTATAAGGGCTCCCTGGCTCCCTCACCTTACACTGCTGTTGTGTAGAACTATGTAGTTTAATTTTAATTAATTTATTTCAGGTAAAGGTAGTAACTTTAATTGAATTTTTTGAGTACATTTATATTAAAAAAAAATATTCATTTTTAAGGCATTATCTCTATTAATTTACCTGCATAATTCAAAGTAACGCTACTGTTGTATAATTAAACAATGAATTTATATATTTATAAAGTAGTTAAAATTAAGTTTTTTAAATTAAATTCTAATACAGAATTTTTAACTAAATAAAGACTTTATTTGCATCGTTTTTATAAGGTGATGTAACACATAAATCAAACAGAAAATAAGGATTTTTTTTCCTTCCTCCTGTTACACCACATGCTTGAACCTACTCTTCGATAAATCACTTCTCTAGAAAATGGCAGAATATTATATAAAGCTGTGATATCGTATGAAAAAAAATTTATTTTTTTTGATAACTTAAGTTTATATTACTGCTTAGCTCTATTTAGTTTCAGACTTTTTTCATATACACGTGCCAGGGATTTATAACGATTCAAGACGTTTGAAGGGTGTAACAAATAAAAATCTCGTATAATACACTTAAATTTAATATAAAATACTTAATTTTAAATGATGTACAATGGATTCTTTTTTAAAATTTAAACTGTACAGTACATTACAAAGGGGGAAACGATTAGGCTCTATGTTATTGTCAAGTGTAAAGCCCTATTTACACGTAAGTTGTGTATAAAAATAGGGCCCTTAATTAAGAAACACTGAATTATGTAAATCGGGCCCTTACACTTTAGATTAAAGCCTCATGTTTTTAAATTTATTATTATTATTTGCTGGAGGGGAATATCGTAATTTAGAACCAACTCTTTAATTTTCTTTTCAGTAATAATATATTAGAGATAATTAATGAAATAATTGTTAAAATGTTAAATATATTATATCTAATTCACTACTTTTAAATAGAGTTAATTATGATCAGGTCCTGATTTATACATAATTTAAACAAACTACAATTTAGGGCCCGAATCGGATTAATTAAGCAATGTCGGATCAGGAGCCTCTCAATCGATGGAGGCCTCAGAAGATCCTTAACTTATTAATACATGTGTTTATTTATTTATTTTTAAATTAAAACTAGAAGTTAAGATAAGGCCTACAAATCTAGGGACTCTCGTAAGTGACTCTACTTAGGCCACACATTGTTAAATTTTAGTAGAAAAGAAAGGTTTTCTGTACAGTACTTTAGAACTAAGGCCTACAACGAATATATTTTATGCTTATTCTATTTTTCTTTGTTTTTCTAGAATTCTTATCTTGAAATATAACTTCATATCCTAAAGAACGTGTTAAATAATTTCCTGTTTTTAATTTTAAGAAAGGAACTTTTTATAACCTAAGCATTATTGGAACGACGAGGAATGGCAAATAATACAGTTCTATAATAAGCATTTTTCTATTATTAAATAAATTTAGCAAGAAATAAATGTTATATTTTTATAATTAAATATTTACAGTAAAACCTCGTTAAGTTGGACACCAGTCCAAGTTAGCGGGTGTCCCGGTTATAGAGGTGATCGTTCCTATAGAAATGTACTGTACTATACACATTTACTGCGCCTATTTTTTGCTATAAGTTTTTAAAGTTATTTACATAATTTAATGCATGTTAATATAATACTTTGCATGTTATATAGTTCAATAAAGTATCATTAAACCATCTTGTAAGGTACAGTACGTGTTGTAATGTCTCGTTTACACATACACAATATTAATTAATTATGCCAATATGACTTTCCGTAGAAACATACTGATATGCTGCAATCATGTATATTAGTTAAGATCACATTAACACTTGGAAAAACAATCCACTTAGATTCTGCACTCGATGGAAACGTACAGTAAACACGTTGCCAAAGAATTCTATTACATGGACTTGACGATGTGTCAGTCTGGATTTTCTCAATTCATTTATATTTCTCCCCCTAATCCCAAACATCTTCTTTACATTCGGTCGACATTGTGCAAATCCATGACGTTCAAGTTCTGTACTATGTACTGTACAGTATGAGGGTAGACTGGTGGTTTGGTGCTTTCTGTTCCACTAATCTTGGTTTCACGTCATCGCTGCCACATGTTTTTGCGATAATATTTTTTAGAATACTCTCCGAATCATCAGTGGAATAGCTTCTAGACTTTCTAGAAGTGTCTAGAAGCTATTCCCTTCAAGTGGATGCGTCTGAGAGATGTTCGAAAGTATCAACCGATGATCGGTTTCTGACAATTCGATATTATCGGCTCTATTATTATTCAGCCGGATTTCCAGATTTTAAGGTTAATAGTCAGCATTCCTTTTGTGATGTTGACTTACATTAACGCCACGACGTTATTCTTGAACCCCTCCAAATCCCGTCCCTTTACAATAACAACTATCATGCTGTGCCATGTATTGCCAAGCAGGCAAGCTTTAATGTGTCACTAGGTGTAATTTACTGTCCAACTCAAAGTTGCTAACAAGAAATATCTAAGATAGAAAGTTGTGAGGATATGATAAAAGCAGGAAGAGGTGATACGGGATAGCGAGGTGTCCAGGTTTTACTGTACTGTATATAGTTTTCTTAAAGAAAAGAAAACTGTTCTAGAACTAACAGAATACTTTTTTACCTCTGTTTATTTTTTTTCCTGGATGAAGTCGGTTATTAATTAATAATTTATGTAATTTTTATCATTAAAATTATTTATCAATTAGAAAAAATCGCAATTAAATAATATTAAATAAATATTTTATTATACGGTCGAACCTCTCAACAGTGGCCATTTTTTTCTGGACCGTTTCTTTTTGTAATGCATACAAATTAACCTGCAAAGAACGGCCATTTTTTTCTGTCGTTAGTGGCCATCGTTTAGAGGTTTAGTTGATATATAAAAAAAGATATAGGTTATTTTATAAATTTAACAAAATATCCCAGATATTGTTTCTACAATTCTTTTCTTCCACAAATACTTTTTACTGTAGAACTTGTTTTATTGATAAATTCGGGCATCATCACTCGTACGAAACCGATTTTCTTTCTTATTTTACTTTAATGCGTTTTTCAGTTGGCCAAAATATAAGTTTCTATAGAGTTTAAAGCTACGTGTTCTTCGATCAGTCAAATCCATTGATTTATGTTTATTGAGATGGAAGAAAACTCGATGAACAAATTCGTCGAAATGGCGAAGTTGTTCATCGAGCATAACGCCAATCTCGGAATTTGGATCATCATTTTCCTTTATTATTGTCTAGAGAACTATTTTCTTATCGTATGAATAATATTTTAAACAAGAGCAACATTACAGCTCACTACTCTACTAGTTTATAGGAATAATAAATGACAATTTAAATCCGTTCGGATAAAGTCTAAGTTTATGTCTTTGTATAACGAGAATCCGAATTAGATTACTCAGTAAAACTTAAACTAGTTGTGGATCTAAGCCATAAATATAAAAGGCCCTTTCCCTCCACCGAATAATACATGTAAAAGTGTAGGACCCTGAGCTGCAGCTTGTTTAGCTTATTTGCAAGCCCGGCCTTTATATAACACAGGCCCTTTCCCTCCACTAAATAATGATACATGTAAGTGTGAGGCCTTAATCTGCGACTTTTTTAAGTTTATGTGTAAATCCGACCTCTGTATAACGAATACAGTAGAAGCTATTTTTGTTTTATCACGCTCGTTTAATAAGCACATACTTCTATATAACGCTTCTAATTAAATGAAATTACTAACATCTATTGATTATTTACAGTTCTGTACTATGGAAGGTTTCATAACTGCAGTAGTAGACGAGTGGCCTCGATTACTCAGGCCTCATAAAGAGATTTTTATCGCTATCGTCTGCGTAATATCATACATAATTGGTCTCTGTTTCGTAACGCAGGTAAAGGACCCATTTATTTATTTAAAATTCTTTTAATTAATATCAAAATTAATGATATTTAATTTTCGAGGGGGGAATGTACGTGTTTCAACTCTTCGACTACTATGCTGCCAGCGGGATATCGCTACTGTTTCTTATATTCTTCGAAGTCGTATCCATAGCGTGGTCTTACGGTAAGTTACATTTATATAAATTAATTATAGTGTTTCAGGCTTATTTTTTATTTTGCTGCATTACTTCGTATGAATTACAAGCATAATACGACTTATAGGTTCACAGTGACCATAGAAATTTGTGTAATTTACATCATTTTCGAGACAGTTACAACATTGATTTTAAGATTATTAATCAGTTTATACCTTAAAGATAAGATATAACTCAATATAAGATTATCAAATGTTTCTTAAACGAGGATAATTCAAGTCAAGTAGCAAGAAGATCGCACAGAAAGAGATTTTCTTACAGTTGTGACTGATCGTTAAATTAGATCAGAAAAATCTATACTATAAAATAGCGTCATTTTCTGATCTTTACTTTATACTTACAAATTATAAGCGGGTAAGTAAATCAACAACATTGTATTCGGTTTCTTCATCTATTGAAGGCTAGTTTTTAAGGAATTTTTAATATAAAAACCACCGAACACTGGTATTGGTCGTGGGTTCGTCCCTCATCAAAGAACTTGATTTCTTTCACTTGTGTAACATCTAAATAGGGGTAGACTCTTGCAGAAAGTCTTCCTGTGAGGTATTTCCTTGTCAGATTGCCATGTGTTGCATTACTTTATCTCATCAAATTAAATCTAAATGTAATCTAAACATTGAAGTGTTCAGAAAGGCAAAGCCTGACGGTGAAGATCTGACTTATCCGAGTAAAACTACCTCAAAATTTCTGTTTCGTCACAGAATTTTATTTTTATCACTTTATCTTCTTATTATTTCACATATATTTAACAGAATCTTTATTATATTTCGTTTACTACTTTGAGCATTTGGTCTTCATGGTTAAATGTATAAATTCAAATGGCATACACTGAGAATTTTGCTATGCGAAACCTATTTTTTGATATTTATGTTAGACTAATCATTTATGAAAACTAATTTTTACGTATAAAATAAAATAATTAATTTAGGAAGTTTATTTTTATTTAAAATCTTGAGCATTTTACATAACAGTTCAATTTTCTATGCTTTTTCATTGTTGTCTCTTTCTGCTCGGTGGGCACAAGAAATATTTTTTTACTCATACCCTCATGGGTTCGAGCCCACCAGTGGCCAGATGGATAAAACCACTGATTTACCGAGTCTCTGAATTAAGCCAGACCAACGGTCTGACCACCTGGAGTTTTCCGGATTTTCTTTACTATCTAACCTAAATAGGTACCTGTTTCTGATAGGAAATCTTTTCGGGAGGCTTCCCCACTTGGCACATTGCCCTCGTGTTGCATTGCCTTATCACGTTAATTAATCTTAATATTTAAAATGCTAATTTTGGATACTCGATTCTACAATTTTCACGTTTCTTCTTAAAGAATTGGTGTGAATTTTGTTTGAAATAAATGATTTATTTTATTTTCCATAGTCTTTATCATAGTAATAGTCTTTATCATAGTCTTTATCATAGTACGTGAAAAAGGATATAGAAGCGCCCACCGGTGTCCGAACGAATAAAACCACTGAACACTGGTAGTCGCGGATTTGTGCCACACCAAGAGGGTTTCTTTCACGTTTCTAACATCCAAATAGGGCCAGTTTCCCTTGGAAAGTCTTCCCGGAAGGCACTTTCCCTTGGTATTCGCCCGTGTGTTGTGTTGCCACATCCCATCCACCCAATATAGTTAGCCATAGATCCATTATACAGTTGAGGAATTAAAGGGCGATTGAGGAAACACGCTATAGAGATCCGGGAATAAAACCGAGCGGTCGATAAGTCCCCATGGATTTTTCGTGGCTGGTCCGTTCTGGATATGTTGGGCCCCATGCTTTACCTCTAAGCCATTCTCATTATGAGTCTGGCTGAACCTACAACAGGCAAAAGGTCCTCTTAGTGCCCACTGGGAGGGCAAACAGTTAAAATATGAAAAATGTTGAGGGAAAAAAGTATTATATACTAATTGATCTATTCACAGCCAAGGCGGAAGAACTAAATTCAATTTCTTTAAATTTCCTAACGTTAATATATCAAAAAATCGATATTTGCAAATCATAATTTTTTCATTGATACTATCTTTAATGTATTTTATATCAAACTTACAGTATTAATATTATTTTGATTTACCGAAAGATTAAATGAGCTGAGACCTTTTAATGTCTACCATATATAAATATAAAATACAATCGTTGAATTATACATAAAATAAAATTGTAACAACATTAAATCATATAAAATAAAGAATATTGATCGTAAAAATAAGAATTTAGTGCTACTCCAAAGCAGTTTTCTTTATAAACATACACATTTTATCTTTAATTCTTATTAATTATGGAATAACGATGTTAAGTTAAATTTTGAGTGTTAGATAAGGCTTTTATTTTATTTTATTTTTTTAATATACAATGAAATCCCTGAACAATCTCAACTGAAGGAAACATAAAAAATGACTATTGTTCGAAGGTAGTTGTTATTAGAGGTTCCATAAAGTTTTATTTTATCAATCGTGGACTGTGCCATGAAGTTTTTCTACAAGTTTTACATGGTATCTCATAAGAGTTATGTAGATACTTGCTAATACTTTTCCCGGTAAAGCATGGCGCTGAGTAAGTTGGAACAAATTCGATTTATTTTGATGGTGGGATCTTGCAATCAGTGAGAAGTCGTCGAAGAGTTTAGCAGGCTTTATCTAGATTTCCCACCGATAATAAATTTTCCAACAACTTCTCATTGCCTACAAGTCCTCGCCATCAAAATCGCTTGAATTTGTTCCTCTTTACTCAGTGTCATGCTTTACCTGTAAAACAATGAGCAAAGATCAACATAACTCCTATGATTACAGATTCATGGAACTTCTTGTATAGTTTATATTCAGATTTCGTTTACATTTCTATATTAAACTAGTTTTTTCTTTCACATACGTTAATAGACTCCATTCTGAACACATTCTTTTACTGTGGCTTTTAATCGATCGTTAATAACACATTGAGTATTCGTAAAAATACCTCTTAAATTCAATTCGTTTATAAATTGAAGTTTAATACATTGATTTAAGCATTAATATATAGTAAATTATAAAATGCAAAAAATAAAAAGTAAATATTCTTACAGAGGACTTGATGCCAAAGCAAGAATCGTATCCGAACCCTCTTTGTGCAAACAAATATGTCTTCTGTGCAGGAGCCATATCAATATATGTCTATGTTTTTAGGAACCCGAAGATATGTCCCAGTTTTTAAACTAAGTTAAACCTATATTTGAATTGTTTCAGGTGTAACAAGATATTACGAAAACCTTCACGATATGCTAGGTTATTATCCATGTTTCTGGTGGAAACTTTGCTGGTTCTTCTTCACACCATGTGTTTGTTTAGTGAGTAACGTTTAAATTTCAATTTTAATTCGATTTTATAATCGTAACTGATAAAAATTTTTTTGTAGGGAGTGTTTCTCTTCAGCTTAGTACAATACAAACGTTTGGATTACATCGGATATGTATATCCTCCTTGGGGTGAAGCCGTGGGTTGGTTGTTAGCTTTGTCGTCAATGCTATGCATCCCATTCTATGCTATATATAGGTTTCTCACCACATCTGGGAACTTCCGCGAGGTAAGTAGGTGATTTAATAAATTATAATTTAAAAAATAAGTAAAAAAAAAAACAATTTAAATATACGCTTAAAAACGTAATTTTTAACAAGATCTAAGAGGTAGGACACAAATGAAAAAGTTCTCGTAGTAACTTAAGTTCATTCACATTTTTCCAAATTAGGAAGTTCTAAATTACTTAAACGTATGATGATTTAATCATCCAATTATCAATAAAATTTTCGTAGAATGAATTGGTTTTTTGTAATTATTTTAATGCGCAACGGATATCGTAATCTAGGACATAATTATGAATCTTGTAACTTATTTGGAACAAAGATACTCAGCAAGCTTTGTTTAAATATTATTAAATTAATGATTAATTAGAATCTGAGCTCTTTAACCTCGAAAAAAAATTAAAAGAACTCTTTTTAAATGACAATTATCCAGGCGGGTCTGTCTTCGGCTTCTATCTGTATTCAAGTTTGACATTAATTTACAGTTAAACTTCGATTTAGCGCTATTATTTGCCATCCTCTGAAATTGGTGCTAAACTGAAGAATCTCGAACAATAAGAATGTGTAGTAACTCAGTCTACACGCAAATCAACATCATCTTCGATGTAAATTCCTAAATTTTGTATACTGGAGTTACAGTTTATATTTAATAATATTTATGCGGAAGCTCGTTTACAAGTATTCATTTGCGTTTTAAGAGGGTAGCGCTATTTAGAAGGATGCAATAGCGAGGTTTGATTGTATATATACTGTAGAGTTTAGATATCTATGCAAGGAGTACATGTATTCATAATCTTTTTATGCGGTTTATATGATCAGAAATGCCTTATGGCCGGGAAAAGTGTGTTAGCTGTATAACCTGTATAAATAGGCAGTCTGAAGCTACTAAACAAGTTTCATGAGAGTCTTACTGCTCTAGAACTAGGAAACAAGTAGCTCCTAAAGTATCTCCTAGTGTATCAAATGCCTGTTGACAGGACTAACAAATACACAGGCTAATTCTTAGTGTATTCATTATTAACAATAACTCATAACAAAAGCCTAAAATAGAAATTATTTTTGACGATTAAGTAATTATAATTTTTGAAATTATAATTTCAGCGTTGCAAGAAACTGTTTCGACCAGAAATTGGTCACGTCCTAGAAGAAATCAGGAATCGGAAATTGAAGGAAGCACCATCAACAGTAACGTCATCCGTTTAAGCCAATAAACAACTAAAATCAACAAAGAATGCCAAAATTCCATCGTGATTGCTTCCATGTTGTTGTTGAAAGGCAGGCATCAGTTATTTTTGACAGCAATACAGATTGTTATAGTTACCTCTAAGGTCGAATTCGAGTGGTGAAAGTATTTCTTATGCTTCCTTGTAAAGGACGGTTTAACAAGGGATTTATTTATCATGTTGTAATCTTAGTTTTTGGGATTGTTTTTTTTTTGTTATCGTGGTATAAAACAAAATCAATGTTTAGAGTATACGGGATTATATAATCTTATAGGTATTTCCGACGGTTATAAGAACGGATATGAAATTTTTGAATTGGCTGTTTTTTAGATTGATAAATATTGTAAGATATTCTAATGTTTATCTTTATGCATATTATGGGAACATTTATTGAAAGTTAAAGGAAGATTTTTAAAGTCTTATATAGTTTGTAGTTTCTACCTCATGTTGACACATTGTTCCAAATATTGCTGTGCATAATATTTTAGAACCCATGTTTGACATATGGCACTTGTTTGTTAATATTTATGTTTTTCGAAATCCCGTTTATATATATATATATAAATATACATTATAAATATGTAGAGAACAACCTGAAGTCTTCCAAAAAACCAAAAAAAAGAAGCAAGTCTTTTATGCATTTATCCCGATAAGATCCCGTCTTCCATCATAAACTGTGATGTCTTCATAAATCAAGGCCCTTTATAGTTTTAAAATATGGAAGAATTTAAAATAATAATGCATAAAACTTTAATAATATATTTTAAAAAGATATCAACAAAAAATACTTGAAATTTTTATAAATTTTTTAATAAAACACATTAAACATTTGCTTAATAAAAAAAAAATAAATAAAATTTTAAATGGGTAAAGAAAAACGTTTTTATCCTGACAATTAAATACATTTTATGTGATTTATGGACCAAGATATTTAAATGTGTGGCCTTGTCTTTTTAAATAAGCGTACAATTGTTTCGTAAATGACGAAGAAAAATAATGTTGTAATGTCGATTTGTATAATTAATAATCATTAATTAAAAGCTGTGCTAGGCTCACAGCATTTAAATTCACTTGTCTTCCAAAATTATTAGAATGAAATTGTATAGAATTAACTGTAGTAAGATTTCTCTAAACTGTCTTTTATGTTGCATGCTTGTTATGAAATTATGTAATTACTCTGTCCTGATTTGTAAAATGAAGGAATTCAAATTGTTGTGTGGTTATGTAGTTACTTGTTGCTTCAAAATAAAGTGCCATAATTGATTTATGTGTGTGTTTTCAGTTAATTAAATCAGCTTCGAAGATGTATTGACCAATCCACTCTACATATTCATGCAGCAAATGTTATTACCGAGCGATATGTTTACTAATAATGGTTGCAATTAGAATGTATAACGCTTAATGTTATTATTTAACTCGTTAAAACTCTCAGAAAATATACGATTTTCAGAAAATTTGAATTTAATTAAAATATTTTTCGTTTTTTTTTTTTAATCAGATAATTCATTGTTTTGGGGAGAAACGTCGTGACAAATCGAGGTAAAGAGGCCACACGCGTATTGTTTTTTATTATGGCACTTACAGACTACATCAATTTAAATCTTTTGTTTGCGTTTTTAATTATTTTTTATAATTTAATTATTAATTATTTTCATGGAAAATATTATGCATTAGAATATTTATTTTTTCCTATTTTACATTAGTTTTAAAATGTGATAAGCTTACACATACAAAAAGGGGGAGTAAGATATTATGCTTTAGCGCATTGTCAAACTTTCTAAATTACAATAAATAAAGAATTAAGATTGTTATTTATTTTCTTAAATATATTCTTACATTATTTATATAATATCTTAAAAAATTACTAATAATTAAACATGTATAAATCGCGAATAAGAGACAAAGAAATGAGAAATTTCAAGCTTATTTCTATGTATAAAAAACGTTCATCGTAAAAAATTGAATAATCCAATAATCCAATAAAAAAAAGCCGTGTAAATTTGTTAGAAAACATAAGTTATATGCATATTAGAGAGGAGTGTAGCGCCAAATTTCCCCTAGCGTCTAATTTTTGAAGTTTTTCTCTAACATCTAATATTTAACCCAAGTAATGCAGAATTTTCCGGTGTAACGGTTGAATCATAATTAAAACACATTACAAAGGTCTTAGGTTTTTACACAGTTGTGCAATACATGTACTGTACCGAGTCTTCCATTAATTAAGTGTACAGTTTAATGAAAAAGGGGTTGAAAAAATATATTATTAACACGATAGAGGAGGAATGCCTACTTGGACTTTTCTTAGTTGCATTACTTTTAATAAAAACATAACCAACTTATAAAACGAAAAATTATATTCCAAACTATCTTGTTCCGTTTTAGACAGGTTCTATTGTATATATATTAATTCAAAGTATTTTGATTTTCACATTGAAAGCGGAAGAATTCATTTTCAATTTTTAAAATTTATATTGTCTTCAATGTGATCTGTTTACGTATGACGTCTTGTATACGAAAAGAAGTCACATTGATTTTATAACAAAATTGATCCCCATAAGCGAATAATATATCAGATAAATCACCGTAAGCATTCATATTTGCCCATATATATATTTAGAATTAGAATTTATGTTGAAAATGTATACATTTATTCAATGTTTTATTTAATATTTTGAAATTTTTAAATTATGTTTTGTTTTAAAATGCTGAAAATTTTTGAATTATTTTATAAGTGTGGCGCCATCTTTCGACCAAAACTTAAATCAAATGATAACTTCTGTACTTTAGACATTAAAAAATAATACTGTTTGGTAATAAATGAATAGCAGGAGGAGTTTATCTGTTGCTTAATTTTCTGTATTTTTATCAGGTAAAATTTCTACATCTGCGCCTGAATTGGATTGTGATACCTGTGTATCATTCGATGTCCAAAGATCAAGGGTTAGAAATTAACCAATTACCTTTCACCTTGGTTTTAGTACACGAATGTTTATTGGTTAACTTCTAATTCTTGTTTGTGAATACGGCTATGAATGGTTTGGAAATTTAAATATCGAAATGCTTAAGTGTTGATTAATTAAAATGAACCAAAACTTATTCAAATTTGCCTGCGCTTCATAAAACTGTAATGCGCTATTGTATCCTGCAGTTGAGATGATTCGGGAGACATTTCTTTCCCCATGAATCAAGCCACTTCCTGATGAGAATAATGAATTAAATCTTACAAACTCGTAAGCCAAAATATTTTTTAAAATTTTGCAGAAATATTTCATTATATATTGAGATTGATACTGTTACATTTTGGAGATTATATAATGAATAGGGAGAGTTATGTCGTATCTAGAGTGTTATCCGAATTCATAAAAAAATTTTGCGCATTATTGGCATTTATAATTTTCTTAAAACAAACCCTACACCAAAAGTATGGCATTTTGCTTTTTATAATAATTAATATCATAAAAAATTATTTTAAAATACAATCTCGCAACAGATGGCGCCACACAAACTTTTATTAATTAAACTTGAATATTTTGTTTTGAAAATTAGAGAAAAGTCTCCTAATTCAACAAAACTACTCCTTTTAAGCTTTTATTATTATTTGAATTTTATGTCATTGTATAAATGAAAATTATCGGAGTTCCTTTCTGATTACCTTTAATTACTCGTAACCTCCTGTTCGGGAGTTCTTTCCAGGTTTTCTGGAAATTCAGAAAGAGGATTAATTTCAGGGCCGGCCTGAGAACAGTGCCTGACACAGGGACCCACATATTTCGAAATACATGTAAGAAAATGCAAAAAGTATCGCTTTCTGTCATACTTTGACCCATAAAGCGATACTTTTTCCCAATACAGTATTGACTTATGAAACTGAAGCATGGACTACATCATGGAGAGAAGACAAAAAGATTCAGTTGGTAGAAATTAAATTCTTCAAGAGCATGCTGAGTAAGACCAGAAGAGACAAAATAAGGAATGAAGAAAAAAGGATA
Organism: Centruroides sculpturatus; assembly: GCF_000671375.1. Lineage (NCBI taxonomy): Eukaryota > Metazoa > Arthropoda > Arachnida > Scorpiones > Buthidae > Centruroides > Centruroides sculpturatus. Next base: position 56,836 of record NW_019384950.1, on the reverse strand, counting down.
GGAATGGAAAATTTGGGAGAGAAAATAGAACAAATTAGACTGACGTGGTTTGGGCATACCAAGACAATGAAATAAAATAGAATACCAAAGTTGGTATTGAAAAAAATGGAGGGGAGAAGACTTAGAAGACCCAGGAAGAGGTGGATAGATAAGATAGTTGAAGACTTGAGAAAAAGGACTGACGATGTAATAGCGGTGTTTACAGAGGAGTGGTGGAAAGATAGAAAGGGATATAGGTCTTCAGTCCAAGGCCTAATCCAGGCTTGATTGGATTAAGGGCGAAGAATACGTTGATGCGGTCATCATCGTCTTCTTCGTTACAGTTACATCAGTTACAGGTGGCAGTCTATCACTCTGGGATCCCCGTTTTCCGAATTTCAAATCCTAAGAATATTTCGGGGAGTAGTCTATCGGATATGTCGTGCTCTGTTTCTCACCCGATCACCCCATTGTGAGACTGGACTAAACCGTGCTGGACTTACTAAAAAGATCCTCTTAATGTTCACCTGGAGTAGTTTAAATAAATAAATAATATAAATATATTATTTGTCTTTTTTTAATCTTATAAATAAAAATTAATCTTATTTCGAGATGCTTTAATTAATTAACTGTGTAATAAAAATTACTTTTGTTACAAGCCCATATGAGAATTTTGCATCGGTCGAGTGAACCCCACTCAACCTTTGGCGGTAGACTTGGTGTCAGAAAAGTATTTACATTTAAATTTTATTTATTTTTTTGATAAAATTAAAACAAATTCTATCGTGTGATTCGGTTTTTATCGTAAAGGATTCGACGACAATGAACGTTCTTTTCGTAATGAGCAGCTGAAAATTCCTTTCAATTGTTTTTATTCAAACTTCTGGGATACTAAAAAATATTTTCCTAAATTGTGGTTGACGCATCAGATTTTTCGAAGACCATTTCATATTCTTTCACTAATAAGTCGAATATGTTTTATTTCATTTCTTATTTTGTTTATAAATTCTGTTCTTGACATTTTGTCGGGTTGATCCCAACTTACCGATTAAAGTAAATCGATCGACATAACGTAAAAACATGACACTTTTATTAACTAGCAGGTTAAATTCTAACTCCATCTTACAATGTTTTTTTAACGAGCGGTATCACAGTTCGTGGAACGTAGCGCAAGGTCGACTGGTCGTCTCGGCAGCTAGTCCAGAAGTAGTTCATCGGCTAACGCTCCGGGCAAATTACCGCTCTACAGAAAATGTTGACTATTTAGTTCGCGATAGAAAGTAGTTCGCGACCGCAACAATTTCGTTTCTGAGTGTGTTGTCATGGGGATCGTCCATAAATTACGTAGCGCTATTTCTATACTTTTCAACTATCCCATCTCCCGTATGCACATGCCCACTCCCAAAAATTACGTAAAACATATTTTCGATCATCCCCTTAATTACTTTAAATAACACACACAGCACGGAGTACTGAATGTTACATTATAAATTACATATTTAAAACACACGAAACGAACCTACGGTTCGCTAAGCAATACTTCAGAAACAAAAATAAATCATTCTGTTACTCTAGGATATAGATCCTAGCTTTATGTAACGTGTTTGTAAAATCCCATCCCCTTGTAACGCATACCCACCCATCCATATACGCGTTACATAATCCATGAGTATCTCCAGATGTCGCGATTTTACTCATCTTTCCGTATATTTACAATTATATAACATATGTTACTGTGAATGACTGATATCTGGCAAATGTTGAGATTCTCCGGTGAATGTCAGCATTCGCACAGTCGTTTAGTGTATGTACAAAATATTTGCTAAATATCATTATTTATCACTTACACCGGCAAATGTCGACATTCAGCATGCACCGATGATGAATGTTGAATAAAAATATTTTTATTACGTTAAGACAAAAATGCAACTTTTTAATATGTCAAAATAGGAGAAAGATTAAGTAACAGCACATGTAAATAAATTGTTGAACCTAAAACGAACAGTACATCTTAATTAGAAAAGAAAAATAATACGCAATAGTAAACTTACACATATATTATGTGATTAACGTTATACAATCTTATTTATTGCAACAACTTAAACTGTTATGATACTTTAAATTGCACAAGAGTCCCTTGCTTTTACAACTGCATTTATTCGTGGAACACTTCTTTTTGCAATGAGAGCGTGTATAGCCTTGCCCTCCACTTTTTGAATTAGCTGCACCTGCTTCTCTCAGCGATATTTCTTGAGAAGAAATCTCATGTATGGAAAGTAACTTTTCTTTACAAATTATGAACTGATTACATTATTACATGATTACGAACTGATCTGTTAATGGTGTCTTTTATTCGGATATCGCTGACGCCTTACCGATGACCCCTCTCATCCTCCATCACTCGACCTGACAAACCGATCCCCACCTCACGGGATCAAAAGAACAAAAACACCATCCAGTGACAAAGTGGGCAGTTTCCATCAAACCGTTGCCGGAAAAGAGGTACTACCTTGTCTTACCCCGGCTACCCACAAAGGATTTGGCGAGTGATTGTTGCCTTTCTGTTGACATTGGTCTCGGGTGTTTTGACCTCCACCAAAGCTTATCTATGCTTGTCAACATACACCGGCGATTGTTCGAATGTATAATAATATAACCAAATATTCGGTCTTTCACCGACATATTTTGTATGTGTCAACATTCACTGGAGAATATCGACATTCTCTAATTTCGGTCTTTCACAGTAACATATACTTTGTATTTAAATATTAAAATACTTCCATAATGCGTTTTTACAGCAATGGAAAAATCTAGTAACGAGTTGAGTAACTTTCCCGGCTTTTATGACATTTTGTTATATAAACTTTATATATTTTTAATTATTATAAAATAGCAGAAGACTTAATTTTTAGGGCAGAGGTGAGTTTTATAAAATACTGTAAATGCTAATAAATAAAATCTTCATTAAGTCTGACCCCTTGCAAGATATGACACGTGACCAACCTCTATCTCTCCATTTCATTGACTTTCACAACCAAAATTTAATAGCATCAATGCCCCTTATATACAAGCTACCATGCCAAATTTTGTTTCTTTATCTTCACCTCATCCTGAGATATTAAACGAAATAGACGCCAACATACACACACATACATATCCAGGAAATTTTTTGTCTTTTTTTTTTTTTACTTTTTTGGGTTCAAGAAATCTCAAAATGTTGAGATTTGCAAAAAACTCGGAGGGTCAAATGTGATATGATTCCCACACTTTTCCTTGTTATGTATACATAATAGCTGGGAGAATAAATGCATCAAAACATTGTTCTTGTCCCAAAACACTGTTCTTTCATTATTAAATGCAGCATATTTCTTTAATTTAGTGTAAGTAAATGAAAGTATCACAGATACAGGAACAACGAAACAACATTTATTTTATACAAACACAAATGTGATACATATTTATAATATTTACATAATTTTAAGATCAGAAATAAACTGCAAGTAACTTTTACTTCTTTACAGAATCATTAAAAATGAACTTGTATATTATTAACATAGCAAAACAAATACTTTATGAGTTAGAAATTAATCCATTTATTATTTTTTAATAAAACTTTTCATTAAGGCTAGAAGATAGTGATTAATTAATTTGAATCTAACCACATTATGACTGCTGAGAAACATTTATTTAAGGATATGCAAGCATTTCCAGCCTACATTATAAGCATTTTCACATTCTCATCTTAAGATGACCTATAAAATAGGCTGAAAATGTTTGTGTATCTTTAAATAAATGTTTCACAGCAATGTTTCATAAGATGTTACTGATTAATTAATTACTTCTCCCTGCTGAGTGTAATTTCCATTACTAGATTTAATTATTAAATAGAAATTTCACAAACATAAAATTTATATTAATAAAATTGAACACCATGTAATGGAAATGACGAAACTTGATGTAATTTTTTTAATAAAAGTTTTCTTTATTAAAGTAAAACAGAAGTATGTTCTGTATTAAATATACTTAAAAGTTGTGGAATAAATAAACAGCTGACAAATTAACAAAATATAATATTAATTTTATAATAAATACAGTACTCAGAAAAATCAAAAATTGAAAAGTTGAGAGACTTATTTTCAACTGTATGCAGTGTTAATGAATAAAAAAAAATCAAACTTTTTTTTATTGCAGAGATGTATTGTCAAAACTGATAAAGTAATAAGGATGTAAAATTCAATACTGAATAGGGGATAAATGATCCTGGAATGCATATATAGCTATTTAACAGTAATTTATGAAATAAAGGTGTTTGACAAGACAAGCACCTTTCGACTAATTGATTCTTTTAGGAAACTCAATTAATTACATATCACAATGTAATTATATGATTGTGATACATACTTTTTAACACTAGATAAATTATTAATCAAATATACAATAGCATTCAAATATTGTTCATTTTATTATTATAAAAAAAAATGATAATTCATAACTTTACTTTCTCAGTCTTTGATACTGAAATATACAATGAGTCAAATTCTATTTTCTGATTTTTTAAAAAATAACTTTTATAGCAAGAAAGATAAAAAATAACATACTATTGAATTCCTTACATAACAAAGAATTTTATTTGCCCTATTTACAAAATGTTAGGTCTTGAAATTACTGCCTGGGAAACTGGAGAAACTTATCAATAGCATATTAGAAATGTATAGAATTTGTAAACATAATAGAGATTGCCATTTACAAAATACAGTATAATTTTTCACAAACAATATGAATAAAATTTTAATTTAATTTGTCTCATTAAGTAAAAATTTCTATTTATACATGATAATTAAATTTATAGTATTTTGATAAATGAATTAAAAGACTATTCAACAATCTTTCAAAGTTAAAACTAACAAACTACAATTAATATACCAATTTTAAAATTTATGTAATTTCTCTGTTTAGTTTGTAACATGATATTGTACCAAACAGTCATATAAATGATGTTGGAAACTAAAAGATTGCAAAAGATCTATTGTTGAATGGTAAAAATATCAGTGAGTAAAAATAGAAATTAATAATAATAAATAATTAATATATAGAAAAAGTATAAATGACAAATATAAGTATAAAAGCTAGCAGGTCAAAAAAGTTATTATATGTCAGATATGAATTTAAAGAGATGCATTTAACTTCTGTTTGCTGAATATAGTTTTTATTTGTTTTGTTATTTCTTTTATATATAACTAAAATATCTAATATAAACACTAGAGAAATCATTCATATCTGCATATCAAACGAACAAGTTTAGATTATGGTTATTATTATCATTCATCAATACTGTTTGTCACCACTAATATATTTCAATTGAACATCAATTAAATCAATTTTAATATTAATATCCATACTTAAACAGAAAAGCTAGCTTTAGTGTATATAAGTACAATCGAACCTCTGAACAACAGCCACTGATGGAAACATAAAAAGCAGCTGTTGTTCAGAGGTTATTCTGTATGCATTTTTATTCAAAAAAATTTCTGAAAAATGGCCACTGTTTATAAAAGTGACTATTGTTGAAAGTGAACTGTATCAGAAAAAACAAAAGTGAAAAGTGAAAAATAAATATCTTGTTAAAAGATACAAGATTAATATGAGGAGTATTCATAAAGTAAAGATATGAAGCCCAAAAAATATTTCTAGAGTATTTCACTTTTAGGTTGACTTATAATAATTTTAGAACATACATTTATTTATTTTTTGACATATCTCAATATATTTGGAGCCTGGAAATGAGTTTCTTGATGCTGACCTTGTAGAAATTTCCCATCTGCTTTCATAATTATGTCATCATTGCATCTTGAACCTTGTCATAGTCATCATCAAACTACTTTCTAGAATGTGATTCTCAAGTGTGCTGTGGCATTTTAGTGTACCGTGAAATTTATGAAGTGTGCCGCCACTGCGAATACTCATACATAGGCAACGTCAGACAAGTAGTTCAATTGGTTCTACCTTCCTAGGGCACATTTGGAAATTGTAACTGGTGTTACCAGTAACTGCCTGTAGTTACCAGGGCTGTGGAGTCGGAGTTGGAGTCGTGGAGTTTTGGTGTTTTAGCCGGAGTCGGTAAATTTTTACGCAACTCCACAGCCCTGGCAAGACCGTGGAGTCGGAGATGCGGAGTTTTGGTGTTTTAGCCGGAGTTGGAGTCGGATTGGTAAGGAAAAGTTGGAGTCGGAGTCGGAGTCGGTAGATTTTTACGCGACTCTACAGCCCTGGTAGTTACCAAGGCATTTAGAAAATGTGACGTAAATAACCAATTGTGTTTAAAAATCACTGTTATGACATCACTGGTTGTCCTGTGACACTTACCGAAGTAACCATGTGTGCCACCAAATTTTTAAATTATTAAAGATTATGTGATGAAAAAAACGTTGAGAATCACTGTTCTAGAGAGACAGATGTTCTTTCAACTTGAAAAACAAGTAATAATCACTTGTTACAGGATATGGGCTGTGCAATTGATGTTCCAAAACTTTCCACTTGAATGTCTGCAACAATTCTTGAGCGATGCAAGCAGTGTGTGTGAATGGGTATTATCGTGCAGTACGACATCATTTTGTCATGTTTTGCATGTTTGTAACATCTTTTCGTTGGAAACAAGTTACAAATAAATATCACAGTGGCAGTTTCTCCTTTTGCACAAAGGAATCACCGAACAAACCTAGTACTTGGTGGCAGTGGCGGCCTTAGGGGGTGGCGAGCAGGACAATCGCCCGGGGCCTCGCTCTTGGAGGGGCCTCGCGCAACAACCAAGTAGAAAAAAGTTGATATTTAAAACTTTTTATTTTATCCTTGGCTATTAGTTATAACAATAAAATAAATTTAATTTATAGTACAGTATATATTTAATATTAATAAGTGCCTACTATTTCAATTCACATACTTTGCACAAAGGACAAGGGCCTCGCAAAGATCTGCCGCCCAGGGCCTCGCAAAGATCTGCCGCCCAGAGCCTCGCAATGGATAAGGCCGCCGCTGCTTGGTGGGATTGCAAATTGATATGGCCATTTTAAACACACACTGAAAGCATAACAATGATGCAATTAAAAGCAAGTGATTTCTGTCATGTGATGCTGCACTGCAAAAATCTGAAAACATAATTTTCCTTGCATTTCTATTTGCCTTGTATCTTTACTTTCCAAATATGCCTCATAACAAGAACATTATACTTTTTCAATAAAAATTATCATCACTGATTCAGAATTCTGATAATTCATTTAATTAATTTTAATTTAATTTTAAAACAGCAACTGCACACCGGGTTGTGTAAAATAAATAAGACCTACCTGAACCTTTAACCGATGTGTATAGAAATTAATCTTTCCAATACGAACCGTGTGATTCAAACTCAGCAGCGTTCGGATTTATTCAAATTTTTTCGTTTGATGTTCGATTCAGCTATACCTGAAGAAGAGCCCAGAAGGGGTTAACAAAACGTTCATATTGGAAAGATTAATTTCTATACACATCGTTTAAAGGTTCAAGTAGGTCTTATTTATTTAATTTAATTTTTTTGTTGTTTTGTTGATTGTATATATTATACATGTCTGTATCTTTAGTTTTTTTTGACCCTTGAAAAAGGCCAATGGTCATAAGGTCATTTGGTTAAATAAAAAAAAAAATAAATAAATAAAATTAAATATTGATAAATACTATATATATAGAAAAATACACCTTTTCATATGTTTCCAATATGTCTTTATAGTTCTAACAAAAGTTTTTGGTTTGATTTACAGACCTTCTTCAGGTTAGAAAACATGGCTACAGTATTAAACTAATTACTGAATTAACTAGAATTTTAAAAGTCAGGTAAGGAATCACAACAACAAAAACCTAACCACAAATACATAACAGTTGAATTTGACTCCAAGTTATGCAAAGTTTATTCTGGTATAACAAAAGATATACAAATAGATATAGTATTTAAAAGAAACCTAACAATATTCAGGTTATTAACCAATGGAAAACATCAAATAAATGAGAAAAAAGCCCCTGGAGTGTACACTATACCTCTAGAAGATTTTAGATTCAGCAGATTCCTAACTTATATAGACTCAACTAACAGATCAATTGAGGCCAGAATAAAAGAATATAAATATGACATCCTTAAAGGCAATTATAACAAAAATTATTATAACACAATTATAACAAACCTTAGCCATATTGGGGTAAGGCAGTGTTATATATGCAAGCAAGCCCGGGTATCTCCATGTTCGGAAGATGCAAAATTATTAAGAAAAATATTTGATGTACAAAAATTAAGAATAAGTGAAACCATCAATGTCTATAAAGCAGCAAGCTGAGGGCTGTGTAGTAACAACAGAAAAAGCTTCATCATATCTCAAGCCTAGCAAGCATTTTTATTGAAATGTACTGAAATCAAGTAATAATTTTTTATTAATCACCTCCACATGCTTAATATTTATTACAGGTTATTTTCATGGGCATAGTCAGGAAGAAGCATGGGTGGGCATGCCCCCCCCCAGTTAACCTGGTACCCTTCACAGAAAATTACAGCCGAAAAAGTGTTGAGCCAATTTGCAAAAAGAAATAAAAAGTTGAAGTTAATTTAATTGGATGTAGTGTACCGCGGCCGCAATTAATCTCTGAATATTGGACTGAACTTCAAATAATTTGCTTGAATGGATCCACGATAATTCTCTACAACCTGACAATGTGAAGTTATAGGAAAGTTGAGAAATTCTGATCCTAAGAAAAAAAAAAAGGTCAATGGCGTTCTGTGCCCAATGTGAAAAGTGTATCTGTAATCTCTATGTACAGTTTAGTCTCTATGGAGTGACGCCACAATAAGATCTCGCATCACCTGAAAACCTTGTTAGGGCCACCTCTGGTTCGGGCAGTGAAAAAAGTTCTCTTTCCAATTTGGCCTGGAGGAAAAAACTGTTGGCCACCCCTGGTCTATATCTAGATTAAAGATGTGAACTATATTAAAGAATGGTTAAAAAAAATAATTGATTGGTTAATTTTTCTTTAAGGCATTGCTAGAGTTTGATATTAATGTTATGAGAACGTATGAATAAAGGAAGTTTCATATTATGTGTTATTGTCAATTCTTATGGAAATTTCATTTTAATGAACAATAATTTGAAATAATTCAATTTTGTGTCAGGTTGGCCTCTACTAGGCCCCCCATAACAAAACTCTGGCTACGCCAATGATTATTTTATAATTTCAAGAAATAATTTTATTTAAATTTATAAATCTCAAGTTATAACATAAAATATTTAAATAACCTCAAAGAAACTTTGAATTGTTCTATTTTCAAACACAACATAATTCCTTCCAATTAGAATGGTTTCTAACCTGAAGAAGACCTGTAATCAAGCCAAAAAGTTCATTAGAACTATAAAGAAATGCTGGAAACGTATGAAAAGGTGTGTTTTTTATATATAATTTACAAAAACTCCAGCTTATGGTAGAAGATTTAAACTGATAGATATGATACAAAACTACAAAAAACGAAATAACCAGCAGAAAAAAAATTGGAAAGTGCTACCTTGTATAAGGATTGATAAATATAATCTACTAAAAGCATTTTTATAAGAAATTTTCAGAGATGAAAATCCAATATTAAAATTTAGTTTTAGGTTCATTCATTCTAAATGTCTTGCCACTTAAATATCTGGAAGTCTCTTTAATTTTTAATTAAAACACAGTATTTATTTTCAAATTTGCATTTTTTTAAAATTTATTTTCAATTACATTCAAATAACTTGTTTAGATAATGATTCTTTTTAAGATGCCATATTTATCATTTTGAAAAAAATCATATAAATTATTTATATGTAGATGGAAGTAGCTTAAAAGTAATTTTTTATTATTTTGTATCTAATATTATATTTATATTTATATCTATATAATTTATATTTAACACAAATTTAAATTTTGATCTCTGTAATTTAAAATTCACTTTTTCAAATGTTGAACTTAAAAACAAGTCTTAGATTCAAGACAGTTCTTAAATTTTGGATATTTTTTGTCACTTTTCTTCAAGCTATCATCCAATTTTGTTCAGAAAATCCTTTTTAAAAGCATGATACATCTTAAATTCAAAGTAATACAGTAAGTTGTTAGGTGATGTTAACATTTAAATTCACTAACAAATCAAGAAATAATACTAATAATATACTTAGCTAATGTAATAATTTAAAAAATGATAATATTTTAATTTCATCTAATATTTTCAAAGTAAACATTAATGAATAAAAAAATGCTATATATCAAGATTTATTTTAGTATTTACTAATTGTAAAAAATATTAGGAAATATGCTTTCATTAATAAATGGATAATTATACATTAATGCCATCTTATAGTTTTAATAAGTGAAAAATCATCATAAAAAATTAATTTATTTTTGCATTTTAAGCTTCTCATTAGTTGAAATGACTTTTTAATGATCTTAAAGTTTGAATTCAGAATTTTACTTGGTCTCTGATAATTATATTAACAATTATAAAGTTAAAATTTATGTTTTTATCAATTTTTATACAAAAATTACTTTTGATAATATACTTTAAACTAAAATTTTTAAAAATGTCAGCTGCTTAGATAGCATTGTAATTAAATCTATAATACATTAAATCTTACAACACTGTACAAAAATATTACCACATAATTCTTTGTACATCATTACTATCTGGCCAATGGAAAGTTTTGTAAAAGAATAAATATAAAGCAACAATATTTATAAATATATAGACAAATGTTTCTCCTAATAACTGTAACCAGTTACCGACATTCATATTCAGTCTCAAAATAATATATGGTATTATAAAATATCTGAATTCCAATAACTGTTGAGGAATCAATGCAACAATAAGACAAAATATAAAGGTTAATTTCCATAACTCTGATTTATGTGAAAGTGAATGAATCAACGACCAAGCGGAATATAAATATAAAGGAATGTAAAGGTAAGGAATGATTGATTTGTAACCAAGTATTTTTCTCCAAATATAGAATGTCAAATGACGATTATCAGCTATTAAATAAGGATGAACATATGTAAATTTGTAAATAAATGCACCACTTACTACACAGAAAAAACATGTAAGAAAGAAATGAGTTTGACAAAATTTTAAAAACTGCAAAAGTTTAGTAAAACTAATTAAATAGGAACAAGAAAAACACAGAAAGAATCCTAGAAAATATAAAATCTGTGGAAAATTAAAGCAAGCCTGATGAGCACTTTTATCTCCAAGAACTATACCCTGATTATAAATAACAAATAATACAAATCCAATTCCAATTAATACATAATTTCCAGTTGTTTTAAGTATATCTGATAATATATGAAATAACTGTTTTCTGTGTAGAAGTATAGTTCTTGTGTATTTAATAAATGGAAGTAAAGAATGAACATGATCTTGTTTCGCTGATGTTTCTCTTCTTATCCAATAAGTAAGAATGTTAATTAACTGTAAAACTGCAACCTGATAAAAGAAAACTAATTTTTAAATTTGATAATTTAAATATTAAGTTTATATTTTTATAAATTGATAATAATAGTGATAAATATTTCATTATTATTTTCATTTGTGATATTTAAAATTAAAAAAAGTAAAGTATTATTATATTTATAAAGTTTTAATTAATCAAAACTTTAAGCAATAACATAAAGAAAAATCAAAAAGTTCTTTAAAAAATGAAAGATTTATAATATTGATAAAAAACTGACTAAATGTTAAATACACTAACTTAATCAATAACCAATTTTTAATCAAAAATTATTAATAAAAGAGTAAATAAAAACTTCATAACTAAAATGCATAACTAAAAATCCACCATGCAAAGTACTAAACTTATTTAAAAAATTAATTATATTAAAATTGTTTATAACTTAAAGTTCAATCAGAACTTCTAAAGATATATCAGTATATCAAAATATTTAATAATTTTAGAATTTTGCTCAAAAATAATGATTCTTTTTCTATTTTGGTTGAACTTTTATACTGTCCTTTTATATTATATTGTTGCATTATATTATAAAAAAATAACTATTTTATGTTTTGGTTAATATAATGCCACAAATAGAACATTGTCTGATGGTTTAAATACAAGCAATTATATTGAAGTATTAAAAACAAACTTTTTACTTATAGAACTCCATTGCTTGTACAGGAGACTTCTATAAGGAAGAGTCTGTCTTTTAATATTTTAGCATTAGGAAATCAAAGAGAGATGTTACTGAACAAACAGTTATATTTATTACAATTTTGAAAGTATGTATTTTAATCTATTCTTAAATTTTATTGAGGTATTTAAGATTGAAAAATTCACAGAACATATTAAGAGTATGAAAAATGAACAAAACACTTGTAGTAAGAGTATTTCTAAAAATGAACTTGTAAATGAAATAAAATGCAATTCTCAAATTACATGCAAATTTTTAGTGAAGGTTGATTAATTCAAATAAATAAGAAAATTAATAATTATGTATTTACTGAAAATATAAAATTTTCTACAAGCATATGAATTTTCGAATAGGTATCCAACATATAAAAAGTGTTCAAAATATTCTCTGCCTTTTCTGATGTACGTTCCTACTTGTTGCTTCTTTAATTGGTGTATTCTTTCAAAAATTCCAGCAATATTCTGTGTTAAATTATAGGCTTCTTCTATCCTTTCCCTGAGTTACAGCTCATTCTTGAGCCATGCGCGTGAAATAAATTTTTTATATGATCAACAAATGTAACATTTGTTGAAACATTGATTGTAACTTGAGAATGATTTACTTGTATTTTTAGGCATATGTATTCTAGAAATTTTACATTTTACTACAGTAGGGCCTCGAAAACTCAGCCTAATGTGGACCGAAGGGTGGCCGAGTTTGTGAAAATGCCGGGTTATCGGGAATGGGGTTAAAAAAAAATAAGTACGAGTGTTTCCTCAGAAAATACTGTACTGTACTTGTATGTATTATTTGCTTGAGAATACAACAGAGAATAAACTGCCCAAATACCCTTAAACAAAGGAAAAGTACATCCTTTATGAAGGCATAGAGCCTTTACTACATGAAAATGAAAATTAATGAATACATAGTGTACAGTAATTTACCTGATAAGACAGACCTCAGAAAAATACTTTGTGAGGCATAAAGCTGTCTATGATGAAAATTAATTATCTAAGGGTATTTTTGCCCTGCCAGGGTGTGGCCGAGTTATCTGGAGTGCCGGGTTATCGAGTGCCGAGTTTTCGAGGCTCTACTGTATCTGAATAAACAATAAGAATTTTTTTCCTTTTTTTTTTAAAACCTTACATATTATTATTTAGTTATTAGTTCCTATATAAATTAAATTAAATTTTTTATTAAAAAGTTTAGTAAGCATCCTTTAAACTTATAGTAGAAATGTAAATTTATTAAACTTAATTTAAGCATTCAAGTAATAGTTTTACTTGAATACTTTTATTGTTAGCTCTAAATAATTTTAGATTATGTAATTTACATTTTATTGCATAATACACAATAATAATACTTACAAAAAACACCCAAATAATGCTGGTTTGACGAAAAAGTATCGCTAACAAACCAAAAAGAGCAGCTGTTCCATCACTTCTCATTAGATGAAATAAATACATGAGTAAAATGAAGAAAAGAGCTCCTGAATCAGTGTAGTATAGGAATGTAAAAAAATATGATAATGGAAACAAGGCAAGATTTAATGAAGATAAAATATGTTGATACTTCTTAATATTCTGTTAAAAAATAAAAAAATTATCTAAATATATAGTTCAAATAAGTAAATTAAATAAATTATTAAAGCTTTGAATTTAAAAAAAACAAGGTAAAATAGTAACAGTATATAATAAGAACTGTTAAAACAAGCATGACTATGCTTGTTTTAACAGTTCTTATTAACAGTAAAATTTGTTATTAACAGTAAATTTGTTATTTGTAATTAATAGTAAAATTTGTTGTAAAATTTTAATATTTTATTATATATATTTCATCTGAAAAGCAAATTTAAAAAAAAATACATTTTTAAAAATTATTTTCAATATATTTTCTGTTTTGATTGGCATTGTTTATCCTGTGTTAATTAGAAAGATTATACTGTAGTTTGAAATACGTCAATCATAATGATTATTGAAAATACACTAAATGATTATATTGATTTCTTTAAAAATATTTAAATTTTACAATGTATTTATTACAAGTCATTAATTTTGCATTTTTAATTATATCAAACTAATATTTACCTTCATGCAATGTTTAGCCTAACTTTCACTAAATTTTCTACAAAGTATTTTAATTCTAAATTATAAGTTTTCAGCAAAACAGTAAAAATCTCCAGATCTAAATTTAATCCACATTAAAAATGTAACCAACAATCTAATTGACAACCAAATACCAAATATCCTATTAATATTAAAAACATTATTTTTGATATAAAATTAATTGATACAAAATGCATTTTCTGTAATAATTTCAAATAAAATACTGTAGTTAAGTAAATGTTTAATAATCTTTATATTTAAACAGATTTAAAATAATATAAATGTTAGCATTTTTTAGATTATGTACTGTACAGTTTAAAATTGAAAATGATAATGTCTATACATGGTTTTTCACTGGTATAGAGAGAGAAACAATTTGATGTTATTTAATATTCATATTCATATTTTGATAGTTTATAATTTGTAATCAGTATTTTTCTCTGTTTTTTATATATAACAGGTTACAAAATTTTCTTTATCAGATTTATTCATTAATTTTCAGTAGACTTTATTCTAAGAATTTCTCTTAGAAAATATTATTAAAATCAATTGCCATATCAAAAAATTTAAATTTAATTCAATGTATTAGCTTATTCATTAAAAAAAAAAATTTTTTTTTAAATGGTCAGTTTTAAAGATTGGAACATTCGAATTTTTGAATACTTAGTAAACTGTATAATTCAGAGACTTAAAACCTAAAGCAGGCCCATAAACTAGGCTGAAAACATTTGTTTCTAATAAAGTATTGTTGGAAGACATAAGGAAGATGTAGTACTGATTATATATCATATTAAAATTTCATTTAAATTACTATTTGAATTAATACCCCTTTGATCAAAAAGTATCTGGAATGGTTCAATAAAATGCAAGATTTAAATTTATTCATCAAATGTTATTTTGTCCCATTCAAAGTAATCCCCTCTCACTGCAATGCACTTATGCCAATGTTTTTTCAAGTCTTCAAAATATGCTTTAAAGTCATTTTCGTGAAACCCCTACAGGACTTGCAGCAAATTTTGTTTTATGGCATCATCAACTCAAAACAGTGACCAAAAAACAGAAATTTTAGTTGAGAAAACAGAAAAAGTCACACAGTGTCATATCAAGTGAATATGAAGTTTATGGAACCATATTTGTTAAATTTTTGACCAAAACTTCATGAGCATTGTGAGCAAGTGCCTTATTGTGGTGCAAAATCCATGAATTTTCTTGCTTCAAATCAGGTAATTTTTTATGAATTTCTTCATGTAAACGATGCAAAATGCTCAATTTGTATTCTTTATCAACAGTTTGGCCAGTTGGAAAACTTTGTGATGCACAACACCATGACAATCAAAGAAAACAGTCAATGTGACTTTGATTTTTGACTGAGTTTAACATGGTCTTTTCAGTCTTGCTTTACCTTTTGAGTACCATTCATTTGATTGTTGAGCTATTTTGGTGTCAATAGCTTAGATCCATGTTTCATCCCATGAGACTTTTTAAGAACAATTTGCACTTGAAAAAGCATATCCTTAGCCGCTTGAACATGTTGCTATTTTTGGAAAAAATTCAATGCTTTTGGGATGACTCAAGAAGTGACGCACCAGAAACCCAAATAATATTTTAAAATTGCTTGACAAGATCCAAATTATACTGAAATATGTTCAATAATGTCCCTAATTGTTAAATGATCATTGAGTGTTTAGTTCATCAGTTGAAGTGGATGGTGTACTAGAACATGGTCATCTTTGATACATTCTCTGCCTTCTTTGAACATTTTGTACTACTCAAAAATTCTTGTTTTGTTAGACTATTGTCATCAAAGACATTTTGCAACATTTCCAACGGTTTTGTACAGTAATTCTGTTATGAAAAAAAATTTAATGTATGTTCTTTGCTCAATTATACTGGACATTTTGAGAAATCACTGGTGCAAAAATTCTTTACACACAAAACAAGCAGTTATATGCAAATGAAAACAGAAGATGACATACAGATTGCTGTTGATGAAAGATGTACCAAATGACAAAAAAAAAAATGATGACAGCACTCAATTGCACACAGAAAGTTTAAATGAACCATTCTGGATACTTTTTGACCATAGTAGTAAAATGTAAAAATTTAATTCAAATAATTCTAAGCTAATATCTAATAATACATGAATATCTCTTCTTGATGTAGCCCATGGCTGACTAGGCTTATTATACTTTGTAGGTTAAGTGATGAAAGAGTCAGAGATCAAGTAACCTACAAGGTGAGATAAGTCTGTACAATTAAACCAGCCCTAGGCTACATCAAGAAGCATTAATCCAGACAAGAAGCAAAAGTATTTACATAAATACCTGATGTGTTTTATGAATGTAAGCATGTAAAACATAAATAATGTACATATTTCCCATTGAAAAAGCGACATTGATGATTCTCAGTCCAATTGTAGTGCAATAATTTATATGAAATAGAGATGATGCAGGCACCAGAATACCTATAGATACCAAATATAAGCCAGGAGGTGTGGTAATCTTGTCATCCCACTGAAATCATACAATACTAGTATAACAGTAAAGAATGAAACATTAATTTATAGAAAATAAATTAATTAAATTTCTAATTTAAGATCTTAATTATAATCTATTCAGTTTAAAAATGAAAATTTAACATTAATTCAGAATTAATTTATCCAAACCTCGCTGAAATTTCCATCGCAGTATTTTTCTGCTTGTTTAACATGGAAAATTTCGTCCATATACGGCGAATTTTGATGAATTGTGAACATATGAAACAGCAATAGAGTTACAGCCCCGTAACAACACCAAGTAATGCAAAAAATGACGATTTTAATCGAAATAGCCATAGTTTGTTTACTCCATTTAACATCCACGTGGTATAAACATATGACGAATTAGTCATGTGATTCTACTTCAGTGTTGCCAAGTCGGAATTTTAATTAATTAAGTTAAAATTATTATGCAAACAATTCATTTAAAAGAAATTAAGAATAATTAGTTCATAATCTTAAAACAGCATTTGAATAAAATATAGAGAATTACGATATAATTGCTGCATTTTTAAAAAATTTTATATGAATTAATAACTAATTTAATGTTCTCGTTTTTTCGTTTTGATTGGATTGGATAGATTATTTTTTAAAACTCATTCCGCCGTGTAAACATTAAGAGGGCCTTTTTTAGCAAGCCTATTGTGGGTTCGACCAGATCTGTAGTGGAGCGGCCGGGTTGTGACAGACGGGATTCGACATATCTAGATGGATTATCCCCGAAAAATTCTTGGAGTTTTTCGACCAGTCCGGATTCAGATTCCTCAGAGCGGTAGGCTGCCACTTAGGCATCCTACCCGGATTGGATTAGTTGAGGCGAGATATCTGTACAACGTGAGCTATATGATCGGTTTTCTCTTTGCTTAGTATTGATATATCACAAGGGAAATAACGCTTCGGTAATATTTATGATGAATTATACAGTTTCGGATAATTGAACAGATTCCTTTCAACTGTAGACTTACAATAAGGCTAGATGGCCGAAACGAGTCATCAATCTCCACTTGAATACCGCTTCGAGTCCGGATAGACTCAGAAAATTTAATAGATAGGTTGACCGGATAATTCTGACTCTATTCCTCACCATCTAACTTTCCCATTGTAACCTGATCGAATTAATGAAAAACAGGAAAAGATCCTCTTAATGTTCAAAGGATGGAAAATAAAGAACAAAAAAAAAAAAAAAATTCCAACCGCGTGACCTCAATCGTAAATAAAACACACAAAATTTCAACATTACGATAGATAAAATTAATAAAAATAACTTAAACAAAATTTGTAACATTTTAATGGATTTTAATATATTTTAAAGTATCAATTTTGAATTAATTCTTTTTCTACGATCGATTAAATACAATTACTCTAGTGGCAAATTCCAGAACTACAGTGTGGAGAAAAATAGGGTTAGAAATGGATCTCGATAATAAAGGGTTTAAATTTTGTCCCAGAAAAATTATCAAAGTAGAATATAAAGGTATTTTATTAAATATTTTACTTACTTATTTTTCGATTCTGGTTTTACTACTGTTAAGAAGATAAATTTTATGTAATTTTGAACTCTAGAGAATTAATATAGGTACAATTGACCAACCATCATTTCGACGCCATCTTTGAAATAAGGCGCACGTGTATTTGTGAAGTATGTTACCAATTTATCATCAATATTGCTGCAGTACGGACACATAATTGATTTCGTGGTTTCATCCCGTGTTACGGTTCTCAACGAATACTCTAAATATAACGTACGTATTTTAATTCGTGTAAACAGATGTATTGATGGTTGCGTGTTGCTATCAAACATGGCGTCGAAGTGATGGTAAGGCGGTTAAAATTTTTAACTAAACTTATTGATTTGAATTTTAACGTTTTTTAAGTACAGTAATTTTATGATCAGTATGGTAAATGCTGAATATTTTTAACTTCCTACATATACAATATAATTAAATATGCTACGTTATAAACAATAATTCAAATAAAAGAATTTGTATCATACAAAATAGATTTATATTCAAATGCAATATCTTATGTATTTGTAAAAAAATATAATAATAATAATAATTTAAATAGTTTTGTTTTATCGGAATATTAAAAACAATTTTCTTTTTTAAAGGAACAAATTGTCCAGAGGCTCGCAGTGGTCATCGTATTGTTGCTGACAATGCAAATGTTTATTCTTTTGGAGGATATAATCCTGATGTTGACAATGCTGATGAAAACTATGAAAATGGTTTATTTAAAGAGGTAAATTTACTGTTTATTTTGTTGACACTATGAAAATAGCATAATGTTACAGCCTGATATATTTCTAGCATTGTTTCAGTCATAATTATTTGATTTTGACATAAAAGACATTTAGCCAAGAAAAAATATAAATTAAATATCAATTTGTACAAGAAAAACTGGATGAAAGTATTATAATTAACAAAATTTCACCAGGAATTCAACCAAGAAACAAATTTTAATAAAAAAAAAAAACATTTTATACCATTTTTATTGATCATTAAAGAAAAATGTATAGCTTTTGTCTAGTAATATTCTATAAGTTAATATCTTTAATTGTAATTTATACACAAGCCTGATGAAATAGTGATGTTCCAAAATCTTTACAAATATATATAAATATAACACCTTTCTCTTTATAAAAAACAAATGAAATAAGGAATAATGCCACAAAATTAAAATTTTTTTTGTAAATATTTCCACGAATAATTTTTTTACCAATATACTTTTTCCGCATTGTGAGAATTCAATAACTGTACAGTTATTTGAATGCTTGAAATATATATCAACTTACTTTAAATTAAGAGATCTGTAAATCTAGATCTTGTAGATAGTAGCTTAAACAAGTAATATATTCTTTCATTCTCTAAACAGATTTTCTTTATATTTTCTGTACAGTTATCAAAAGCATAATACAATTTGCTGCTTATACCAATAACTGCTTATACCAATAACTCTCATTATTATTATTATTACTAAGAGTTAAAAATCTGTACTTTCTGTTTCTTTTCCAATTTTTATGAAACTGTTTTCTACCTTTCTGTTATAGTGTTTTCTTTTCTAATTACATGCTTTCAAACATGGAAGAAATTAATTTTAATAAGTACAATTTCTAGACAGGAAAAAGTATTAAAAATATAAGCTATGCATCAGTTATCTTTTTATACATAAATATAAAATATATACACTTTTCATATGCATTGACATATGATAATAGTAAAAATATTGTTTTATTAAAAGGTTTTAATAAATATTGCAGTTAATATAGTTTATTAATCTGTCTTTTCATGATGCAAAGTAATTATAAATGCATATAAACCCTATCAGTTAAGAAACTGTGTAACTTTTGGAATGATTTCACTCATCACTACATTAATGTTAATTAAAATATATGTTGTATTTATTACATTTAAAGTATATAATATTCAGTACCTAAAATAAAATTTATGTCCTAAGCATATTCTGTTATAGCATTTTGATCCATACTTTCAACAAAAATCTTTGTTAGTTATAATGAAAATTGATTTTATTTTAATAAATGTTTATAAAATTTAACAGTTGCTTTATGATATTCTTAATTATGTGAAATTTTATTTCACTTTCTGCAGAAAAATGATTTGCATTTGGTGTCTACACCAGTGTTTTTCAACCTTCTTGAATATGCGACCTCTTTACAAGTTAAAAAATTTTGGCGACCACCCACGGCCATATTAAAACTATGTCAGTGATTTTAAAAACTACGTATTTAATTTTCTTTCTGTTGAGATTTAAATATTGATAAAAAAACTAATTGTACTGTAAAATAAACAGGCACAGCTTTCTCACTGAAATTGTAATTTTTTTATTGTAGTGTAGGACCTACAAACACTTGTCTTTTTCTTTTACCCGCAATCCCCCATGTATGGCTTTGTGACCCACCTGGGGGTTGCAACTCACAGGTTGAAAAACACTAGTCTACACAAAGCATTTTTAGAATCAGAAAAAAAGAATGAAAACTTATTTAAACAATGTAATAACTGTTATTCAGTTATATATAAAAATTTAAGTACAAAATATTAATGCATACTACTATATGTTAACATATCTTAAGAATATACACTAACAGTAATCCTCTAATTTGATATGAGCAATGACATGAGTCTAAGATGATAGGAATCAGCTGTATAAACATAGGTCACACACTTTGGTTGTGATGAATTTTGAACAAGTACAGTGTGAGTTGATGGTGGTTTGCTTATCCTGGTTGTATTAAAAGTTAACAAATCTGATGTATATTTAGTGATGGATGGGCAATATGTGATCACTGTTGCTGGGTCTGGCAAGAAATTGCCAGATTTTGGTAATATTTCAAACTAGTTGGCAATTTTTTTGATTTGGTAGTTTTTCTATATTAATATAAATTTATTCAAGATTTCTTTGAATTTTTCCTAAAAATAGTGAAGAAAGTGGGTATCCTCTAAACAAATGAACTTTTGGGTCTTCATTTATTACTAACACTTGTAGAATGTGGATAGAAGCAAGTATGGATATCCAGTTGTATCAGAGAATTCAGTATCATATCATCTCTAAAAAATATCTTTATAACTTTGATGATACTTGGCTGTTTCTGATTTCTGTTATCATCACATACAATTTAAAGTATTAGTGCTGTGCATTAATGTACATCATGCAGAACTTAATGTATATTAATAAAGACAAATAAAGACTAGATTTTTACAAAATAAAATCACAATTAATTATTTGAAAAATTGCTGGATGTTGTAAATTATATAACATATTTTGTTCTTTAAATTAGAAATTACACAGGTGAAATTGTTTTAACTTGTTTAAATTAAAAAGTAAATTATAAATAATTAAAATGTAAATTTATTTTTTTGCTATTAATTTTTAGTTGTGGAGATTTAATATTGCTTCTAAAGAATGGACAAATTTAAGAACTAAAGGACAGACACCTCAGCTTGTTGCATCTCATTCAGGTAATATGAAATAAGAACTATACATCAAATAAACTTTTTCAATAAATTAAATGAATATAAAATTTACCTTTATTGAAATAATTAAAATTTAGATTAATTTTAATCATTTCAATAAGTTAATTAAGTTTAATCATTAAGTTAATTTTGCTTGATAAATTAGAATAAATATATAACATTAAATTCTGTTTAATTTTAAATATTCATTAACTGATCTAATTATTTAATATATGTATATTTTTAAAAAATTTCATTTCTTAATACAAATTTATTTAATCAATCAATCAATTCTTTATTTGACATAGAAGTTAAATCTCCCTATCTGGGAAGATAGAAAAAAATTGTGTATAACATAGTGAGTTATTCAATAAAATAGTAATAACACAGTTTAAATAAACAAGCTACATAATCAAAGTTAGCAAAAATGGCTTTAACAAAATTCAAATATTTATATACAGTAAAACCTGTGTAAAGTGGGTTTCATGGTACTGAATATTTTATATGATTTAGTAGATTTCCTTTTTGAACAGGTTATTTTAACCCACATAATCACTGCATTTTGAAGAATTCTTCTCATTTAAGCAAGTTTCTGTTTTGTTAAGATTTCATTTTGAACAGGTTTTACTGAATTTTTAACAATTATTTGCTCACACCAAATTTTCTTCTGTGAATATTGAAAGTTTTTACAAGTTAGAAGGAAATGTATAATTGAATTTAGTTCTTGACAAGTCACACAAGTAGCTGGAAATAAAGAAATTCAATTTATGTTATAAAAACAGATTAGTTTATTCAGTCTAGTTTCAAGCATTATAGATGTAATTCAATAATGTAACTTAAAGTGGAATAAATAATTACCATTATAGATTGGTTGAGTGTGTATTGAAGCATCAATTTTCTGTTGTCTTGCCGTGTACAATATTGTATCCTCCATGAATTAATAAGATGCAGTTCAGACAAGATTAAATCCAGATATCACAATTGAAGACAAACTTTGAATCATTAGATAACTACCTCCTTAATTGGCTTTTTGAATTATCTTTTGGAGGTCTTCAAATTAGAGAGAACTAAAGACTTGAACTATATTTCTAAAAAGTTTTTGTTAGTATTGATAAGAATAACTTTTACGGAAATTTGTCTACCTCCAACTTAATAGCATAACAGGGACTTAACAGTCCAGTTTAAAAAGTATTTTTAAAAAATGAAATTTGAATTTTTTCAACCTAATATAAAAATTTTATAACTCAAATTGGTACTGAATAAAAATATGTATTCAAATATAGAGACTGAAAAGACAAAAAATAAGTTTTGTTTATATCATTTTAAAATATGAAGATTAATAAATTTTTTATTTACCTGAGTATCAAGAAATAACTTGGTTTGAAGTGAGGATTAAATGACAAGGAACTATGAAATAATAATTCTAAATATAATGATTTATTTTTACCAGCATTTATCTTGATTTATTTTTACTCAAGAACCACTTGTCAGAATTTCAATGATGACCACCTAGACAAAATAACATTATCTTGGATGTGTTAACATTAACACACAACTCCCTGTTTAGGTAAAATGATGGAAAGAATTAATCTTACTCTGTGAATCAATTTGAGTATTAGATAAATAATTTTGTAAAATTTATCACACTCTAATTTTTGATTATAAGACTGATGATTTTACAAATTTTTGTGAATTCTAAGTTTATGTTTGGTAAGACAGCTATGTCACTTTTCTAAAATTTTATAAAGAAAGAAAAAAAATCATGCTTTGTGTTAATTAGTTGTAACCTATATAACATAAATCAATATCTACAAACTCAATGTACTGTATATACAAATAAGCCAACAACTACTGGATTATATTGAACTATTATCACAATTATTTTAAATCAGTTAGTAAATAAATTAGTAAAACACCTTCCTCTATTGACAAATTATTAAATTTGTCAATAGAGGAAGGTGTTAGGCACCATCTCTTAAATTTAATTATTACAATTAAATTAAATAATTTAGAAAATTCTGGAAGAAAAGAATTGGCCCGGAGTGGGACTCAAACCCTCAACTGTAGCTCACTGTGCAGATGTGTTGCCAGTTATGCTATCTGAGTGTCCAGTCCAATCTCCTCTTCCAGATATATTTAAACATGAGCTAACCATCTGCATGGTAAATGGTGGAGACTTTGTAACTGACAATGCATTCATACGGTAAGTGGTAGTTGTGGGTTCGAGTCCCACTCTGGGTCGATTCTTTTCTTCCAGAATTCTCTAAATTATTTAATTTAATTACAATTATTAAATTTAATAAGAGATGGCACTTAACACCTCCATCTAGTGACATAATTTACTAATTAATTTAAAATAATCTTGATATAATAGACCATATAATTGTTGACTTACTAACTATATAACAGTTAAGTTTTGCTTAATAGTTATATATATTGTATAAAGCAACAAACTGACAAAACAGTCAATATTATAGCTAAAAGTGATCATATTATTTAAGAAAATATGTATTTTGTTTTTTTAATGAGACAATGCTATTAAATATTATAACATAGAAAAAACATGTTCATAGATAGTGAGAAGAATTATAAAACCTGGATTAACTACAGGGTGGCATATGCAATGCTGGTCCAAATACAATTAAAACTCCAAAACCTTTAAACATCCAGTAGTAATCAATTTACTAATAAACAAACGTTTTCAACTGTAATCTCGGTCTTCATCAGGTTTAAAATCAGTTAGATTCGAACCTGTGCAAGCGTAGAACAATGATTATGAAATTAAATTTGAAAAATGGAACAGCACAAACGGATTTTTAACAGAATAGAGTTATGCATGTGCATTGCCATGGCGACGGAATTGCATATGTAATACATACAATTATATAAATATATATAAATAAATACATCAAACGGGGATGTGGTCTTTAATTGCTGGAGTGGGCGTCGTCCGTTACCTCATAGCAGTATTTCCAAGCATGTGACACATTGACCACATCATTAGCGTTAATGCAATTGGTGTGTAACCCAGCTTTGTAAATTTTCAGTGCCTCCAGATTTCGTAGGTGTTCCACCCGGTGAGAAACTTTGATCAGTTTGGCCTCATGTAGATCAGCTCTTATGCCGGGTTCAGTGGCATATGTTGATAGGGCGGTGGTTTTGGTCGAAAACATTTGTTTATTAGTAAATTGATTACTACTGGATGTTTAAATGTTTTGGAGTTTTAATTTTATATGGTTCCAGTATTCAAGTGAGAAGATTTTGGTCCAAATACAAAATGTGTTTATTTTTGAGTCTACAAAAGCAGTCATTTGACTCAGCATGAAATCAATTATGCCTTCTTTCAACAAGATAAAATGACTTGTCATATCTGTTTTCATTCAATCACTCAAATTTACAGTGATTTCATTCAGAAAAGGATAATCAGTAAGAATCTATGGCCATCAACTTATTACTATTTGACTTCTACTTCTGAGATAGCTAAAAGGGAGTCTATCACAACAACCCATGAATGTTGTTGGAAGAGTGAAAAAACAACATAAGCCAAGAGATTGCCCACATTACAGTCATCAAATTGAAGATGTTTTCTAGAACATGGTTTGGCAAGTAGAAAAATGCATCTCCAATACAAACTTTTTAAATTGTTAAAATTAATTTTTTCAATGTTAATTAGCATTTTTACATTAAAAATATCACTTAGTTACTATACCAAATGTAACCTAAGTGTACAGTACATTATTACCAAATAAAACTTTAAAACTATTTTGCATTTGGGCCAGTTTTGTTGTATGCTAGCCTGTACTTCTGTAGTTTCTGAGCAGAAAATGGCAACCATGACGATATAATGTACTGGCAACCAACAAAAATAGTAGACAATGAACAGGTTACTCTAGAAGAATTAAATATAGTCTTAAAAATATAACAAAACTCCAGGAAGCAATAACAACCAATAATGAATGAACTCATGAAATATTCCAGCAGGAGTTTTTTCAGAGATTACTTAAATTCTTAAACATGATCCCTTCCAAGACCAATATTATCTAAGTAACTAAGTGTTCAGGTGGGAAGATTTCTAAAGAATGACAGTAAGTTATAATAACCCATCTAAAATAAAGTCAGAATTGACAACTGCAAAAATGATAGATATATTAATTAACTAAATTCAGGATGTAAAATAAATGCTAATATCATAATAAACAAACTGGATATTATGACAATAAAATACAATAGGAATGAACAGCATGAATTTGAGAAGGAAGATTATGTGCTGATGGATACTTCACTATGAAAATACAAAATGAAAAGTTCAGAATTTAATTTAAAAAGTCTACATTGTCTTCATTGATTTTTGAAAAGCATTTCATTTGATTGAGTTAAGAAAATAAAATTATTTAGCATTTTACAAAAGGACGACATACGTCTTAATTCAGCTTTAATATTTATAATATAGTCAAACAAAGTTGAAGGGATTTAAAAACTGTAACTTTAAATTTGTATTAACGTGATTTTTTAAAATTGAAATGCTTGTCCTCTTCCATAGGATTGTAAATTTGCTTTGTATTAATGCAGACTTTGCATAAACTGATAATGTAATTTTATATTCATCTTTGTTGTTTATAGATTGTTGGACTTCTAAAAGACAAGGATATTGACATTGCATTAGGAAATTGTATTTGCTAATATATAATATATTTAATATTATACACTTTGACTTTTTAATGGTTCCTTGGTCTTTAGAAGTCCAACAGTTCATAAACAATGATGATGTAATAATGGAGCTTACTGTATTTACCAACATAATTTAATCTTAGTGAAATATGGTATTTCTCTTAGTGTAGATGACAATAAATAAGTTAAGGATGCTTACTATCAACACTGTTGTTCATTACTTACATGAACCTCATAATTAAAAGATGGAAACAAGAACGGTTCATTCATAATAAATAGGGATTTATAATTAGATGCTATCCTGTTAGCAGATGAAATTGTGTTGCTATCTCTTTTTGTAGAAGATTGCAGTGGTCAGGGCATAAGTTAAACAAAATTTCACTACAGTACAATATGGACATAAATTCTGATTAAACATATTGAATAAAAAATGGATAAACTTGTGAATCTAGGACTTGTTTTCAGAACTGAATATATTGATTTTATAAGTTATATCAAACATCAGAACCTTAAGAATTGTGAACAAAATTGTGAAACCTTCAATTATTCAAAAAACACTCACTTATGACTAGGGCTGTGGCGTCGGTAAAAAAGACTCGACTTCGACTCTGACTCCTGATAATTTTAGTAGGCCGACTTCGACTTCAACTCCTGACTCTGGCAAAATTAAATGCAAAGTCATTTTATGGGGGCAGAGGTGCTCATAGGGAGTTACCCTACTCTGAATTCTGAAAGGAGCCCTGGGCATTTACCCAAATACTTTTATAGTTAGTATTTTTAATATTTAACTTGCATTAATATTTATTTGTATAAAAAAATTAATTTTTAACAAATATTTAATAAGAGGAAAAGAGGAGCAATAAAATTCTACATCTACATATCTTTATTTTACAGCTTTTGTACTTCAATTTCATTTTTCTATAAATGTTAGTCCAACTAAAAAGTGTGCGATCTAGGTATTTACTTCAGCCCCTTGTTCAGAAAAGAAAAATATATACTTTGATTAATTAGTCTGGCTCATTCAAAAAAATAGAGTACGTATTTAGAGTAGGATAATAAAGGAATGAATCAAAAATATTCAAATTCAATTGGGTCGAAATAATTTAACTAATAAACACAAATACTAAAAAGAAAACTATTGATACATATTTAATTAATAAATTAAATTATTATATTTAAAATAAATGAATTATAACAAAATAAAAAAAACATTTAAAAAATTATTAAATATAAAATAAATTTTCTGTCATTTAAATAAAAAAAAAAACTGAATTAAATTTAAAATGCCAGAGTTGGAGTTGACACATTTTTCCTGACTCTGCCTCCTCTGGCCAGAAATTCCTCCTGACTCCGACTCCATGACTCTGACTTCACAGCCCTGCTTATGACTACAGAAGTTTGCCAAGGCTTACTTTTGTTATGATAGGACTAATGCTAATGAAAAGTAATTTATGTGAAGAACTCCAGGGTACACCAATAAAGATCATAAATGCAATGATGAAATATGTTAAGAGGTACCGTACAAATAAGACCAATGATTGTTGATTCTGTTGTGCTTGACAGCTGTTTTTTGCACTCATAGTCATGGCATAAGAGAAACTATCTAGAGAAATACTAAATTATTATCCAAATGCCATTAGTCATTCTAAGAAATGATTGTGAGAAAACTATGCAAGAGTGTAATGAGCTTTTGACCCAAATATTTAAAAGGAAGAAGAAGAAGAAGATGATGATGATAAATTATAAAAAAGAATACAATTGAGAAACAGAAAAAATTAAATAGTTAAAATATGAATTTCTGAATATATTAAAATTTCAAAATTATATTATTTACATTTTATGAATATTCTAAAATTTTAGCTGTGAATCATTCTAAATGTTGAATTTAATTTTGCATTGATTCCAAGTTCTATTTGGAGAGCTAATGTTGGATTAAATTAGTCCATAAACATATTTCTTCCTGAAAGAATAAATATTTTACTCACCTTAACCTAGCAGTTGTTTTTAGACATTTAAATATTGTGCCAAGTTTTACACAATTCTGTAATTATTTATACTCTTTCTAAATACTTGCCAAAATTTTAGTCAAATGTTGTGTTTAGTTATATCTACAGTTAGATTTTATAACAAAAAATCTACTTATTTTGTTAGGTTTTGAATATAATTTTGACCCAGAAAGAAATATAAATGAACTGAAGTTCATATGTTTTTTGATATATATTCAAATTAAAGATTAATTTGCAAAAAAGATTAAATAATTTTTTATTAAAAACAAAGAAATGATATCTACAATAACTTGAAACATAAGGAAAATCATAAAAAAGTATGATTTTTTGAAAGGTTTTGCACTATATGAAAATGAAAAAGCATATTATGTTAGCGTCCTGCAAATTTGATTTAATGTTGACTGAGAAGGTGACAAGTTACCAAAAACGATACTATCATGGATAGTGATGATACTAATCTGAATAGCAGAATTTTCATAAAAGTATTATATGTACAAATATGTGTACAAATTAATTATGTACCAGTAGTGACTATTTCTATTTCTAGTTAAATTTTAATTAAAAAAAAACTATTGACTATTCGGTGATTACTTTTGAGTTAGTGATATTTGCATGGTAGTGTTTTAGAGTGGCAAAAGGGTTATATTCTTTGTTAACACATGGAAATGATGCTATTAATAAGTGTCGCCAGTGAATAATGATTACTTATTTGGTCCTAGTTTTATATTATAGAGATAAAAATTAGATTATGTGTACTTTTTTGGACACAATGAATTTTACAGATTCTTGAGTTATTGAGAGTTGAGTTTTTGGGACTGTACTGTAATGGCAATAATTGTGTTTGTAATTAAATAAGTATTTGTAATGGTTTAGTAAATGAAAATGTTTAGGGTCACCTTTTATAAATTAATTTGAATAAATCAGATTTTAACTAATTTATAATTGTATGCACATTATTTTTATATTCATTTCCATTTGTCATATTTAATTTTGTAAAAAAAGAAAGAAAAAAAATTTAGACACAATAGAAATAAACAGGAGTCATCTCAGATTTGAGAAGAAAATACATTAAAATTAATCAATTAATTTAAATAATAAATTTGAATATATACATTTTTCATTACTAAAATATATAAAATTTTTTCCAGCTATTTTATTGCATCATTATTTATTGGTATTTGGAGGAACTGGTGTTCCCTTTGGATTCAAAAATGGTAATACACTGCAGTTTTATGATATTCCAAATAATTGTTGGAAAAAAGTTGCCACTTCTGGTTCTTGCCCTCCAAAGTTATACGGACAGGTAAATATCAGTTTCTCAAAATTTAGAAAAGTTCTATTTTAATAAATATGCTCATTGACAAAAAAGTTATGTGTAAAGAATGAAACTGTATTAATGTGAACATAATGATAATGGTAATAAGTGATTACAATATCGGCAATGGGACAAATTTCTTGTGGAACAACAATACAACAGCATTTGTCAAACTCTCAGTTGTGTATAACATACAGGCAGTGCTAAACCAAAATTTTGATATTCATATGGGGCTTGATACCAAAAAATTGCTTCGATATGTTAATAATAATAAAATTTCAATCAATACCAAAAATTATCAATAGTATTGTGCCAATAACTGATATTTTGAACAAAAAGTAATGTTTACAATATCACTATTGATATTCTAGATAAATTCCAAAACTGATAAAATACCAATTTTTATTGACAGTGTTAAATATCAGTATTTGTTGTCAAGGATAATTCTACTTCTATCCTCTTAATTTTCAGCTGTCAGAAAATTGCACTAGTGTGTTAAAAATTATGGAGGAGGTTGTTGCAGTTTTCATAATTAGTACAGTGCCAGGCACTACTGTACTAGTACTGTACAGCACTACTGATGTCTTTGACTGTGTTGTATATACATATCTGGCATTCAAAACTCTCCACTCAATAGATACACTGAGCTTTTTTGTAGGTTACTGTAGTAAATAGAGATTTTGGGTACTCTGGTGTTATTACCTAGAATGCAATCAGACCACAACTGTAAGTAATTGCAGTTGTGATCTAAGACAGCTATGCACTGAGTTTGCAGTAATAAGAAAAGTCTATCTGCATGCATAACTTCTTTGTCAATGAATATAGTATCATAATTATTTTTATAGTATGTTTAAGTGGTAATGTGTATAAATATTCAAATATAATGTACAGTACATACATATACAATATAAAAAGAATTTTTACATCATGTCAATTAGTAGTACTAAAAATTGATTTTCAAGCTTATATTCAATAATATAAAAACATTTTGAAGTAAATTAATAAATATAAACATGGCCAACGGCAAGTAAATATATAAATATAAAATTGCAACGTTTAACAATACTTTGTTTCCGTTTGTTCATCCGTTGTTCGCTCCAGTTGACAGTCCACAATTTTACAAACATGGAGGCGACCTTTCTTTAGAGGCTACTACCTCCGCAATAAAATGCAAATATGGTAAAAAACGTCCTCTGGTGCTATCGCCATTTTCACATAAAATACATTTTGAAGTAAATTAATAAATATAAACATGGCCGATGATATTACATTTAATTATTTAATTTTATATTTACGGTATATATTTAATTAAATGTAATACTGTCATGTCGGCCATGTTTCATACAAGCTAAACGAGGCACAAACACTCTTTCGATACACTTCCCAATTTTTCAATATTCCAATCATTTTGACTACTTTCATATTAAAATCATTTTGTTAACAATACTTTATTATACACAGTCCTTGCCACTATTGCTTTCATTCATTGTCTTCCACATTATTTGCCAACACTCCAACAACTCTATAGTTCCTATCATTAATATAATTATCATTATATTAATAATTGTTTACTGAAATTTGACTGTATTTGCAATAGGATTATAAAATAAATTTATTTGTAATTAATTAATAATTTATACTAATAAAAGTATTTTCTTTAAAATGTTCATCATTTAATAGATTTTTATAAAATGTTATACTTTAATGAATTTTTTTAAATTTCAGGCTTTAGCATTACAAGATGATCTGTTATATGTGGTTGGTGGTACTTCAGGATTAGATTATTTCTTAGATGTTCATTTTCTAAATTTAAAAACGAAACAATGGGAAACACTTTGTGCAAAAGAACATCCTTTTGGAAGGTAGTATAATAGAATCAGATACAGATACATGAATTAAGTAGATACATGGAAAAAGTATTAAAAAGTGATGATGCAATGATTTCTTGATGCCTTTTTTTAACAGATAAATAATTTAATGTTTTATAGTCATTTTCATTCACATATAATGACTATGAAACACTTATTAATCTTTTGTGTGTATTATATTTCAAAATTTAACAGATAGACTAATGACTATTCAATAAGGCACTGACTACTGGGAAATCCAGTGAACAAGTTTCAATTTATTTTATCTTTATGGTATAATGTTATAAATGGTAGTTTATAAAGATTATTATGGA
The DNA here is from genome assembly GCF_000671375.1 of Centruroides sculpturatus. NCBI lineage: Eukaryota > Metazoa > Arthropoda > Arachnida > Scorpiones > Buthidae > Centruroides > Centruroides sculpturatus. The sequence continues at coordinate 24,886 of NW_019384950.1, read as the reverse complement.
AATGCATTTTAGACTGTTTTTTGGTTTGTCTTCAGTTCTGATTCCTTCTGTACAAAAATTTATTTTTTAAAAATGAAAGCTTAAACTATTAAAACATTAAAATCATACACTTCAATCTCTTTGTTTTTTTTTCACGTTTTTTTACTCATACTGCTCTTGTATTACCTAATCCTTCTAGATACTATATTATCTATTTTCAACTCTTTTAAGTTTACTGCTTTTTTATTTGATTTATGGAAGAGAAAAATGAAGTATATAAATTAAAATGTGGTTCTTTAGTAGAAAAGATTTATAGTGAGAGAACATCAAAAAAGTTGAAGATTATAAGAGCATATTTGAGAAATAAAATATAACAAATCAGCAATAGCCATACTTTGCAATAACCAGGATTTAAAACTTAAAAAAGTAGAAGCTATGAATAAAGGAAGAGGTAATTATAAACAGAAATTAAAAGGTCAATAAAAAGTGGTAAACTTTAATAAAGAATTAGATAATGGAAGAGGTTTCTTTGGAGAGAATTGGGAATAACCCAAGCAGTGCAAGTGAAGTATGAGTGAAAAAAAGAATATTTTTAAAGATAAAAGGTTTATTAATGTTTTAAGTGCAAGCTTTTTTAAAAAAATGAATTTTGATATAGATGAAAATAGGACTGAAAAATAAAGTTTGAAGTGCATTTACAAAACATGATGATTCAGAAATGTTTTGTTAAATTCTTAAACTACCTACCATTTTTATTTTTTGTAGTCATACCTTAAAACCTTTCACCTGTTAGTAGTTTTCTTGTCAAATTCCTTAAGTATACCTGCTTTAAACTTGATATCTATTCTTTACTAATGCTTTGGCAAACGAACAGTTTTCTGAAATTCAATTTTATATGAAGTAGTGGTAAGAGAACTTAATTTAGATCAACTGTGTTCTAAATTAATGAATAGATTTTTCTTAGTTCTGCACCTATATAGCAGACTACAATATATTATGATTTCTTACTTTGGTTCTGTTTGTTCTGGTTTATTAGAAAAATATGTAAATTTTGGTAGGTGTGTCAGTTTCATGATGAAAACAGATTACGTAAATAGTACATACATTCTGTTGTGTCATGATGACATTTTAATAATACAAAACTGTAGATCTTATGTATTTTAGGATCGGATAATTTATACAGTCTTGGACAATTGTGTGTTGTTTTCTTTTTCTGTGATTTATGTACAGGTATCCCTCATACAGTTCTTCTACACTCTAACATTGTTGGAAAATTGGAGATATCCCCATACAACATGACTTCTGGTTTTCGCTGTAATATGGTTTTGGAAATCCTCCATATAAAATTTCACAATTTTTAAGTGTAAACTTTGTTATTCAATATTTTTTGTTATTCAAGTAAGTGGGCGTTTCATCTCAAATTTTCCCATGGATTTTAACAATATTGAAATTTTCACATTACTTTGTGCTTTTTGTCAGGTTTACTTTAATGAAAACTGATAGTGCAATTTTTTTCCTTGTCCTAACTTTCTAATCAATCAGGTGTCATGGTCATTGTTTTCAGACTTTAGCCCTTAAGATTGTCACTGTGTTTTCTTTTTATAGATTAATCTTCATATTTAATAAAGTTTATTTAAACATTTTTAGGTAAGATTATTGAATTTTTTTTAACTGTAGGTAGGCAATCATTAATAAAATGACAAATGAGATACAGCGGTACCCTGGTACTTGAACAATTCAGCATTCGATCACAAATTCTGAAAAAAGTTGCTTGGTACTTGACTGAACAAATGCAATCCTCTAGAACAAATTTTTATTTAATAGCATATTTTTATTTTATCATTCATAAGAATTTTTTATGACATAAATAAAAAAGTGTGAAAATGTTGCAGATACTTCTGATTGAAATCAACAAAAAGCTGAGATGACAAGGGTACCTTGTAAAAAGAAAACACTCTCATTTAACTAAAATTAATATTAATGCATAATATGATACTTTTAATTGTGATTGTTTAACTATTGATTGGAAATAAATTATTGATTGCTTTAATAAACATATTTCTCTTAGTAATGAAAAAGAATAGTATTCTTTTGCTAACTTCTGGAATGTAATAACTCCATGTTTTACATTAGTCCTTTGTTTTGTATAACATGGTACTATTTCAGAATGTAACTACCATATTATATGAGGGATACCTGTACTGAAACTTACTTTCATTGCTTGGGCTTGTTTCTATTTATATTTAGGTTTTTTTCTAAAAATATTTACTAGTTGAAATATTGAAATGTTTTGAATAACAAAAACTTGCATAAGATTTTATTCTCATTCTTTTTCCTATTTAAATCACTTCACTATAAAAAATATTACAGGAATAATTCAAAATACATCAAGAATTATTGAAAAATAGCACAGATCTATGTCCTGAACACAAAAATAATGCCTTTAAATTAATATATATGTTAAAAAAAAAAAAAAGACTAAATCAAGTAATTTGTTTGTATGTATCTAATATTTCAATCCATGAATGTTTCACAACTTTATTAATAATATAATAAAATGATGTAATTCCAATATGTCATTGATCTTACATTTCATCTTACAATTTATAAAAGTAATTTTTTAGTTATATATACTAATTTGTAAGTTATATAATTAAATTTATAAAAGTTTTGAATTGAAATGACATAACAAGCACTGTCTAATAATCAATCAAATGAAAGCCTTAATTACTTGGGCTATAAATTTGCTATTATTAATGATTACATATTAAGTAGGATTTCTCAAACATGATCCCGGTTGTTTTTTTAACCTGGAAAATTCTTCTTATTCCGGGAAATCCCGCAAATTTTTTAAAAGTTTACTTTTTTCTTATTTTGTGTTAAGGTTGAGGAAATTTCGCAAATAGAAAGTATAATTAACTCATAAACTGTCAGAATACATTTGTATTTATTAATTTTAAACCTAGTTATTAGTTTTTTAAATTTTCCTCATTATGGCATGTCACAAATGGTCAATAATCAATACGTAGCTTAAATAAATTGCCTCAATGTCCTTTTTTCTTATTAATATGTAAATTTTCGACTATAAATTCGTATCTTCTATTATCAGGACTTATTATACTGGTTTTACAGATAATATTACAAAGATTAACAGAAAACAATTTTTATTTTATTTCGTATACCTGGACACATACACAGTTTTGCGTTTCGGACATATTCGTCCCTCCTCAGCAGGTATTTATATATGTTCTATAAAACAATAAAATTTTTATTAAAATTTACATTTTAAAAATTTCCGACAAAATTATTTAATGAAATTCTTACAATTTTCCAGTTTTCTTTAATTTTTTTCTCTACTGGATATTCAAGTTTTATCAACAAGANATGGTGCCTAATGTCTACCTCTAATACAAATTACTTAATATCTAATAATTAATAATAGCAAATTTATTGCCCAATTAATTAAAATTAATTAATTGGGCAATACATTTCATTTGGTTGAGTATTGGACTGTGGGAAGTTTATTATGTACTACCTAATAATTTAGAACTAAAAATAAAATAAGAAATTAAGCATAAAATAAAATGTATTAATATTAAGATCTAAATGTATTGTTATAAAATTTAATTTAATCAGTTCTGCAATGATCATTGATCATTTTGTTGTGTAATTCAAAGTCATAAGTTGTTATGTTTCAATATTATTTTTGTGTCTCAGATATCGTCATGAAATTGCCATTTACAAGAATAAAATCTATGTATTTGGAGGAGGAACTGCAATAGATTCATTAGAATTGACTCAAGTAAGTTAAAATAACTCATAGTAATATAAATATAGTTTTTAAACAAATCCTTTAAATAGATAATGAGAAATTTTTCATATTTAAAAATTCTTGATGCAACACAATAATTAAAAATTTTATTACATTTTAAAGTAAAGCAAAAAATCAGGAAATTACATATTAATTTAAATTGTAGAAGAATTTAAGTACAATGTAAATATTTTTTGTATATAAAATTTTACATTAATTCAATGTATTTTAAAACAGTTATCTGAAGAGTAAAAACTAAATTCTTAAAGAACAAAATTTATTAAATGCATTTTTTGTTCATGAAATTTTGAGTTTTGAAATAATTATAAAACTATTTAGTTTAATATATTTTTGAGAGTATTAAACACAAGATTGTGTTATTAATCAATCATGTGGCTTCTTTTCTATCTTTATTTAATTGATATATTTTGGCAAAAAATAATTCAGAATATTTTTAATCTATTAATTTTGCACATTATTAATTAATTAAATTGTACTAAATTAATCATTTAACCGGATTTTTATATGTAATTTCGCACCGTAAAGGTTTGTGGTTGATTAATTTAATTAAATTGTTCTGTTCAGATGGAAAATCATATATTATTAATAGATTAACACAAGCTACTTAAAATTTTGATGGTTGTGTACATTTAATAATTTAAACCAATAGAAATAATCAAAACATTCATTAAGATAGTGTGATGCTGTGTATGAATGGTAATTATTGTTCTTTCATATTAAAATATGGTTTCAGGATTTTATAAGTCATTTTTTTATGCAGATACACAATGTGCAAAAAGAAACAAATTGTAAGATTAGATTATCCTGAGTAATATTATCTGTAAAACCAGTATAATAAGTCCTGATAATAGAAGATACGAATTTATAGTCGAAAATTTACATATCAATACGTAGCTTATTTGTGGCAGGACTGAAAATTCTTTACTTGTCAGAACCTGTAATATCTGGAATAATTGTGCTTATGCTGTCTTAATTTTTAAACATGCCCAGTAGCTCTAATAACTGCATTATGCCAGGTTGTGCAAATTGGGCAAGGATACAAACGAGTATGAAGTCTGCAAGTATGAAGTTTTTCTTCATAAACCTGATTATTAAAGCCAAACGAATTGTCGAATTACTGTGCTATAAGCTTGATGTCGCTATTAAAGCAGTTGAGGTAGACAAATTAATAATACTAGAGAGCAAAAGAAGTACTACAATCTCGAAAACAAACTAGAAATCTTTGAGGCTAAGAGTGAGAAAACACATAACATCTCATCTGTTTTCTCTTAAATGCATTAAAGAGTATTCCACTAACATCAATTAAATCAGAAAGGGCATTCTCGGTAGCAGCACTTTTCATTACTAAAATAAGAACCAGATTGAGTGATTGGAGTATTGACCATCTTTGCTTTTTAAAATCTTTAAAAATTTACAATAATATTTTGTATTATGTTTTATTTAAAAAATGAAAATTACCTTTTAAATTAGAGGTTTGATATAAGTTCAAGTTTTTTTAATTTTCAACTGAATTCAAAGGTTTTTTTTTTCTTCTTTTGTTTGCAGTTTCCAGCAAACTTTAATAAATTTTTACTATTTGTGAAAATTTCTACATAATTCAAAGGTGATTTTTAATATATATCTTACACAGCATTATTAATATGATTTTGGAGGTTGCAGAACGTATTAAATTACTTTAAAAAATGAAAAATAATTATAT
>NW_019384950.1:0-19046 GCF_000671375.1 Centruroides sculpturatus | reverse complement strand
AATTTAGAACCATCTGGAAGAAATTATTTAATAAATTATTAAAAATTATAATTATTAATTTAGATAAGAGATGGTGCCTAATGTCTACCTCTAATACAAATTACTTAATATCTAATAATTAATAATAGCAAATTTATTGCCCAATTAATTAAAATTAATTAATTGGGCAATACATTTCATTTGGTTGAGTATTGGACTGTGGGAAGTTTATTATGTACTACCTAATAATTTAGAACTAAAAATAAAATAAGAAATTAAGCATAAAATAAAATGTATTAATATTAAGATCTAAATGTATTGTTATAAAATTTAATTTAATCAGTTCTGCAATGATCATTGATCATTTTGTTGTGTAATTCAAAGTCATAAGTTGTTATGTTTCAATATTATTTTTGTGTCTCAGATATCGTCATGAAATTGCCATTTACAAGAATAAAATCTATGTATTTGGAGGAGGAACTGCAATAGATTCATTAGAATTGACTCAAGTAAGTTAAAATAACTCATAGTAATATAAATATAGTTTTTAAACAAATCCTTTAAATAGATAATGAGAAATTTTTCATATTTAAAAATTCTTGATGCAACACAATAATTAAAAATTTTATTACATTTTAAAGTAAAGCAAAAAATCAGGAAATTACATATTAATTTAAATTGTAGAAGAATTTAAGTACAATGTAAATATTTTTTGTATATAAAATTTTACATTAATTCAATGTATTTTAAAACAGTTATCTGAAGAGTAAAAACTAAATTCTTAAAGAACAAAATTTATTAAATGCATTTTTTGTTCATGAAATTTTGAGTTTTGAAATAATTATAAAACTATTTAGTTTAATATATTTTTGAGAGTATTAAACACAAGATTGTGTTATTAATCAATCATGTGGCTTCTTTTCTATCTTTATTTAATTGATATATTTTGGCAAAAAATAATTCAGAATATTTTTAATCTATTAATTTTGCACATTATTAATTAATTAAATTGTACTAAATTAATCATTTAACCGGATTTTTATATGTAATTTCGCACCGTAAAGGTTTGTGGTTGATTAATTTAATTAAATTGTTCTGTTCAGATGGAAAATCATATATTATTAATAGATTAACACAAGCTACTTAAAATTTTGATGGTTGTGTACATTTAATAATTTAAACCAATAGAAATAATCAAAACATTCATTAAGATAGTGTGATGCTGTGTATGAATGGTAATTATTGTTCTTTCATATTAAAATATGGTTTCAGGATTTTATAAGTCATTTTTTTATGCAGATACACAATGTGCAAAAAGAAACAAATTGTAAGATTAGATTATCCTGAGACATTGGCTCTGTTAAATATAAAAATAAATAAAAGAAAAATATTCGAAATTTAATAGTTGTTATTATATAGTTACTGTTAATGTTTTTCCGTGTTTATTATAAATAAAGACTCTTTCAGTTTTAATCCAACAATGTTTACTTGTAATTTATTAAAACAAAAGAATACACGGAGACTTGGCTCTGCTTAACGTACACCTCTAGTCTCTTAACTCTGACGCCAACTGACCACAGCACCCCTGGCATTCTCTCTGGTTTTTACTTACTAATATAAATACTTTTAACAGTTACTCTTATTTGTAAATAACTGTAGAAAGAGTGTATAACTGTACTGAGATTCATATTTTCTTTTTGTTTTGCACTTTCAGTAGAATATTTCAAAATTGTAATATTTTTTTATATATGATTTTAGCACAAAGTATTTTTTGGTAAGATCATTGATTGAAGTAAGACTGAGAAACAGTATTTATGTTGATAAATTATGCCTTCAAAGAATACTTTAAAAGAATGAGCAGTTATTTATGATTGAAAATGTATGCTCTCCACCTGAAATTATTAGTAGTTCCTTGCCCCTGTTTATCATATTTTTCTGTTAGCAATGGAATCATGCTGGTCATCTATTAACTGCTTTCAGGGAAAAGTTTTGAATTGAAATGACATAACTTCTTGTTTGCATTGGGAGTTCTTACATAGTTAAACAGGACCTTCAGCCCCTAAGGTTACCATATCTGGTCTTGTCTTTCATCTATCTCTGTTTTCAAGATTAAGGAAAGACGGACAGACGACAGTGGGAATTTATAGGTCTACAATTTTTTCAAATTGCAGCCCAGTTACAATAAAATCTCTAAAGTTGTATTTTAGTTTTCATGAAAAAATACTTAAATGAATTAATCTTTTTTGCCAAACTATTGATAGTTTATATTTTTTATAACTGTAGTTCTTTATTATAATAATGTTGAAAATTACCATTGATTATTATTTTATGTTTTTAATTTGCAGATACCTACTTTTGATTTAAATACTCACAAATGGGAACTGGTACAAACAACAGGAAATACAAGAACTCCTCATGGTAAAGTAATACTTAAAAATTATATAATCTAGTTATTAACTCTTCTGAACTATGAATTTTATTTGCTTACTTCACTATTTAAATATGAACAATTAATTTTAATTTTAACTTCAATGATTACAAATTTAAATTTAACAAAATTAATTTGTTTTAAAAGTTATGTTTTTAATTGGACTTATTACTTTGAGTAATCTTTAACACTTAGAACTCAAACGTTTTTGAATCTTGTTAGCTCATATTTGTAATTGATGCATACTTAACTAAATATCCAAACTATAATAATGAATTTTTTTCAAATGTAAACTAGTTTTTATTCCAACAAGAATACTACACTAAAAATGTAAATTCACATTTGTATCTTATCTGCTGAGTACAGAGGAAATATATAAAATTTTCTTACAGATCATGCATACAAGGTGATAAAATTTCTATTTAATTTCCAGTTATTGAATAAATTGCTTGTACTCAGATTGTATTCAACTGTCTCTTGACAATTAAGGTTACAGAGCAAAAACATCAGTCTGCCAAGTTATAATTTATTATATAGCTCTTAAAATTGTCATACCTTGTAATATTTAAATTTAAAATGGTAATAATTGCAACATTATTAAAGTTAGAAAACATAAATTACAATGATATTAGTAATATTGCTTGGCCATTAACTCAATTAATATTGCAATATTTGTGTTATCACATACAATTGTTCTGTAGGGCTTATGACACTGATATAATTTTCTATGAATTTATTAATCAGTAATATACATTATCACCATTAATACATGCCCAAAATACATTTTGGGCTCTGGCCCCTCTTCAGTTGAATATTATTTGGTGATTTAACCTTAAAGTATATTTCTTAAACTGAAGATAGAGTCTGGTTTTTTTTAAACACTGACTATACCAAACTACACATTTTTTTAAATAAACTGAGATAATTGAAAATTCTTTATTCAGTCTGTTAACAACTTATTACTTCTTGTATTCATCTAAAATTCTTCTCACAATATTTTCTATATTACATAAAGTATTCCTTTAAATATTTTACAAAAATAGTACAAACAAACAAATGAAAATATGATAATTGTAATGCATAAAGTAAATGTATAATTTTAAAATTTTATAGATATGCCATGCGAACGAAAATGTCATGGCTGTGTTCAGTTTGATAAAGGTAAATATTTTTGTTTTATATTCTGGAACATAAAATCTAAATAAGTAATGTCATGTTTTTAATTTTCATATCAGATGTTTATGTATTTGGTGGTTTTACTGGAAGAGAGATATTATCAGATATTTGGAAAATGGATCTGGAAATTAGACAATGGACACGATATCAGTATGAATTACCAGAAACTTTATATTTTCACTCTGTTGCTGCCGCTCCCGTAAGTATTTTATATTCAATTTTCAAATTTTATGAAAGTTGTGAAAGTGAAGCACATTTTTTGTTTACAGAATGGACAAGTTTTTATTTTTGGAGGAATAAGAAGTATGTTCCACAAAATGAGAACAAATGATATGTATACCTTATGGATAAATATTCCTACACTCAAGGAAATCTGTTGGCAAGCTGTTCTTTATTACATTCCTTACTTATCAAAATTACCAGTTGAACAGTTATTGTCTATAGGAATTCCTAACACATTTATCAGCAGGTTGACATTACACTGTTAATTTAATTTGTCCTACATTTGTAATATATACATGTAAATATTTATGTATTTAAATGGTTAAAAATAAAGTAAAATGACTCAATAATTACATCATACAATTCATGCAAGAGGAAAGCTAAAACTGTCTTGAGTTTTTCTTATAAAATTTTAAAATTACATACAATAATAAATTTAAAAACGTATATCTGTAAATATAAACTAACAAAATAAAATACAGAATATTTAGCCATTTTCCATATTCAAAATTATTTGTTACGATATCCGAATTGAATAAACCTGATTCAATGAGCACTTAACTGGTAGTATACACTGTATACTCTATATGATGACTTCAGGTACTAACTAAATACTTGATAATTAGCTCCTGAATGGATAACAGGCAGTTAGGTTACAGTCCTGTATGAAAACATTGTATACCAGCTTATTTATAATTCTTGGGCACATCACTCATGTAATCTTCTATTGCATTCTCGAATGTTTGTTAACTTTGAAACTAAGGAACATTTCTGTGCGATTTGTTGTGTGAGTATTTTGTTAGCAAAGAAGCTCTGTTATGCCTAATTGACAATGTTACAAAGTTATGTGAATAAACAGCATTTCTTTAAAACTTTTAAAAAATATTTATTGTTTTCTATCTTTTATTTTTATATATGGAACACTGAATTATGGAAGTTCTTCTTGTGTTAGCATTTTTAATTGGAAAGTGGGTTAAAATTCGAGTTATAAGATTTTATGTAGACGGTAGAACTAAAAAGGGGTGATGGTTTTCCTATAGAACCATCTGTTACCAGATTTTTACAAATTTTAATTTCTCGCAAATTTTTTGTTAATTGCTAAAGTTATTTGCAAACTGTAGAAAAATATAGAGGAAATGCAGTTAGCCCAAGACATTTCTATATCATTTAAACGAGCAATTATTTATTATGACATGGTCACAATGCCTGGTTGCAATTTTTTATGATATTTTTAATTAATTTAATTTCAAATATGGGCTCTCCACCTCAAATTAGTAGTCTTGTCCCTGTACAGACATCATACTTTTCATTTAAAAAATAAAGTCGTGCTGGTCATCCATTAACTACTTTCAGAGGATAAGTTTTTGAATTGAAATAACATGACTTCTGGTTTGCATTTGAAGTTTATATATAGTTAATCGGGCCTTCCATGTCCCTAAGGTTTCCATATCTTGTCTCGACTTTCCTCTAGCTTACTCAGTTCTGGATGTTAAGGAAAGACAGTGGAAATTTATAGGTCTACAATTTTTTTAAATTGCAGCCTGATAATAATTATACAAAACATTCAGTTTCTATTTTTGGCAATAGAAAAGTTAGTGGGTTGCTCTGGACTTATTAACTGTGACCTAAGCGTTTAAGCCTTGCAAATGTCACATTTCACAATAATAATTTATACGCTATTACAAATTAACAATAAAAATATTATTTGGACAAATGTTATAGTCGATCTTGTTACTGAAAAAACTATTGTTATAACATTGTCCATCATTTTCCTGACGTGGTCAAGACAAAGGGAAGAGACAAGAATTCAGATCAAAGAGGATATCCGGTGGCCATCAAAAACACACAAGAGAAAGGCATTCATCGGCTGTCCGGTGGGTCCGAAGCGCGCTTACAATTTGCCTGACATCGGACCCTTCTACGGAAGACAATTCAAAGACAGTGGTTTACAGAATCATCAAGCGATTTCTGGAATTGAAAGGCAATGCAGACAGATTCGTCACTTAAGTTCGTTGTAGGACTGGTGTACACAAGGTATCACGCATACAAATGCTACGATAGCATCCTAACGTGGTGAGAACCAGTCTTGGAATGAAAGATAAGAATTAAGAAGATCGAACAAAATTCGGTTAAAATTAAGCACGTAATATATCGGCGATTAAATGTAATTGAACCAAAATTCCTACAGAGGAAAGCTTTATCTGAAATTCTTACAAAATTTTGATCATTTTAAAAATAAATAAATACCGGTAAGTAAAAAATAAAGAAATATTAATGTGCTGCCAGTAGGCAAGGATCACTCTGAAATTAACATAAGATAAAACCCCAAGCAATAAAAATCACATAAATTAATAAACTAGAAATAACGAGACCTGAATAGCAATAAAAACTTTACATATGTTCTTAAAAATTTTTAATTATCAAGATAGAAAAGGCTGCTACTTTGACCAATAGCCCTTGAAAACACCCAGCAACGAGTTTCTTAACTTTCCCGGCAACATTTAAAACTGCGTGTGTGGCGCCATCCGTTATGATATTTTATTTAAAAAAACTATTTGTTTTTAAGTACTGTATTATAAAATGGTAAAAAGTTTAATTTTGAGGGTTTTATTAAAAAATTTGTAAATGCTAATAACGAGTAAAATCCGACCCTACTCGAAATTGATACACGACCTCCACGATCTCCCCACTCATTCGATCTATAACCACCAAAATTTAATATCGTCAGTGTCCATAAAACACAAACCTTCCTGCAAAATTTCAGAAATTTTCGACGAAAAGCACAAGAGTTATTAAGATTCAAAGAGGGTGAACAAAATTGGCCCCCCACACGCAAACATCCATACATACAGAAAATCCCTCAAATTTTTTTTTTTCTATTTTTTGCATTTCTTGATGTTTCAAGGTGTCCTAAGTCGAAAAATGTGGGTCATTTTTTGACCAATCGCCATATATTACCTCTGTTATATATAACAGAGCTGGGAAAGTAATATAGTAACTCTGTTATATCACGCATGCCGGAAAACAAGCCAAACGAGCTATATTTCAGATCACACGATTAGCTGATGCATTCTCCATATGAAACAGCAATAATAATAATAATAAGCCGATGCATCTAGTTTGGTTTACTGGTATTTGTTGTTTATGGCAACGTGACACGTGGGTGATCTGTCAAGAGGGATGCTTACCAAGAGGACTTTATGGGAAACTATCCCCTATTTACTTGTTACTAACGTAAAAAAAAACCCCGAAAAACCACCTGGTCTGCTTGTTGACTAGGCACGATCCCACCACCAACTACCAGCGTTCAATAGTTTTATCCATTTGGCCACTGGTGGGCGAAAATCATCATAGATTTTATTAATTTAATACTTTTCTTCCATGTCTATTCAGATTACATAAACCATTGCATGTAATGAGTTATTTAGAAAATTTATTATATTCCATTAAATATTATGTAAGGTAAGGTGAAATATGTAAGGTAAAAATTAATTTTATAACATTAATTCTCCGCAGATATTAGCTTTTAGTAAGAACAATCATTAATTACGTCAAACGTTTTAACAAGATAAACAAATTCCTCTTATGTAAGAACGGAAATTGAACACGGAATTCATTAATATTCTATCAATAGCTCGCTTTCTAAGATCTATAAAGATTAATTAGTATCCTTATTAAGGTTTATTTTCTAACTCTTTCCGCCCCGTGAGCACCAAGAGCGCCTCTTTTACTGGGCCCATTATGGGTTCGGCCAGGCCCACAATGGGGCCACCAACTGGTGAGGGACGGGACCCGACATATCTGAACGGATCATTATTAAGGTATAAAGTAACGTATGACGTGGAGGTTGCGTAAGTACAAACGTATCTACAATGCGAATAGACATTCTTTCGGACGTGCTATTTTTATTTGAGTTCCAAACAACCTATTAAATCCGGAATTTGCGATTTAAAAAGTTTATTAAGTAATACTAAAGAATAAATTAGGCTAATAAAGTACAGAAGAACATAAAATTCAACAACAAGGACTAAGAAATTATTGATGATTTGTTGCCATGGTGAGAATTTACAAAAACACGGGAAGAATCTCATTCCAAAGCATTTCGTAGATAAAAAAAGTTATTTATAAGTTTACAGAAGAAAGAGCGGTGAGTAATGATCTATATTTTAAAACAAATTCAACAAATTTTAACACTTAAAGCTAATTGAAGATGTGAAATCTTTTGCAACGAAATTCATCAGTTCTAAAACGCTTTGCCACAAATTTATAACAAATCCAAATACATAAAACAATTAAATTATTCACTGTCATTATGAGTGACAAATGCCCAGGGTACAAATTAACATCCATTACGTCTGCCATTAAAGTATGTGGCTTCGATATAATTGAAACGTGCCCTTGCACCATACCGAATCATCTAGAATTACAACGAAAGAACTTGCCAACTGCTTTTTATAAGCTTTATACATATCTCGTCGAGTTATACCTCTGGTATATATTCCTCTTCTTCTTTGTGCAGATTTTTCGATCCGATGCACTCTGCTCTCGAGGAACTTACATGTTCGGCGATTATGCTACTTCGGCCACAACTGTAAACTCGATTATATCATTTTATATTGCTCTACAATTTAGCATTGTTAAGAGAAATAAGTTATACGTGCATTGCACTAAGAGTTCTTACGAAGGAGAATATATTCTCTTCGAAAAAATTGAGGTTTACTTGCTAGTTTGTGTAACATGTCTGTTTCTGGTTTATCTGCTGTTAAAATTTGTGGCATCCATTTTTATATTTTCTATAATTAAAATGAGGAAAGGGAGCGATGTTGAAGCATTTACTTGCTCATTTACTGTTGCCGTTTGGTTCATTTACGGGGCATCTCAGATATTATCACTTGCCATTACAATTGCTTTGTTATGCGTTGTTTTATGTAAGAGATTTCTCAAACTATCGCAAGAACTGAATGGATTGAAACAAGAGCTTTTATTGAAGCGAAATTTGGAAGACATTTTGCAGAAACACACAGAATTATGGGAAATTTACCAGATGGCAAATGACAAATGGGAAATGCTCATTCCGCTACTCTACTGTCATTTTACTTATGTCAGTTGTTTTCTATCTTACGGTGTTATTTTCGTTAATATGAAGCCAGAAATTCGTATATTAGTTGGAATCATCGCAATTCTGTTTACAAATGGAATGCTTCTGGCATCTTGGGGTCTTTCTATAATGACTTCTATGGTGAGCGAGCCACATTTTTTTTTTTTATTATCGTATAATTAAGTACAGGTAATTACAATAGTTCATAGTGAAAAATTGATAGTAGCAGTGTAAATAAATATATATTTATTACTATCTCTGCAATTATTATTCAATGAAGAGCTAAAACTGCTGAAATACAGTAATTAATGATAACAAATGAAGAATATAAGTCAAAGTTTTACATTTTAAGAATTAAAAAATAATTTATATTTAAATAACGTTGTAATAAACTGAGCTAAGTGGAAAACATATGTTTTAATTTCAGATTTATGACGATTTTATTTCTATTGGGAGATTTTCATCGGCTAATTTACGTTTCGAATTTAAGTTTAAGGTAATATCACTGCTTATCAGTCATCTTTTTCCATAGAGAAAACTTATTATATTTATTTAACATAGATAATTGGATTTATGAAGAGATTTCGAGGGATGCCAATGGGCATATCGGTGGCTGGTTTCTTCTTTGTCAAGAAAAACTTTTTGATCAGAGTAAGTTGGAACCCATTTTTACTATCTTTCGGATGATACGTAATTTCATTCACATTCACAAGAGATTTGTTCTTTTTCTTTCAGGTGGCGAGTGCTTTATATTCAATATTCTCGTCAGTGATTGAAGTAACTGGAGTTATGAATAAAAACCAATACTGCACCAAGCTAATTTCTACAAATACCACTATTCTCAGTAGAAATTGATCACATTAGTTCACTCCTTGTGTAAGAATCACCTCTAAATTATTTGAATTGATACTTTTCGTTTTCTATTTATCTACATATCATTATGATTCCATTTAGCGTGAGTTAAAGATAACAGTTGAAAAAAACATACACAGACTAAATTTTAAAGGTTAGTTGATTTGATAGGATAAACCAACAAAAATGAGACCTTCTAAAGGAGGTTTCTCCCTGAAAAACTGTCAGCAGGAAGTCAAATCTTACTTAACAGGCATGTGAAAAAAAAATTTGAAAAACTAAGCGCAAGTATCCTTGTTTTGCAAGTTATTTATTTGTTACAAAGTATAAGATCTGTAATACTTGTAGCTTCTTACCAATGTATGGCAGATATAATACTTTTTATCATAAATGTTTAAAAAAATCCAGCAAGAAGTTGCTTAACTTTCCCGGCAACATTTAAAACTGCGTGTGTAGCGCTATTCTTTATGATATTTTATTAGAAAAACTATTTAGGTTTTTAATTATTATAAAATGGCAAAAAGCTTAATTTTGGGGGTAAGGATGGGTTTTATATGGAAAACCCTTTATACTGTGACAGAACCTTTAGGCAGCTTCGTGTTAACGCAGTTTGACTTAGCGAGGTAATACTGTATATACACATGTATTTAGAAATGCTGTAAAAGAAAACAAACGAAGGAACGAATGTGTACTAGAAATTGATTGTGAAATGGAACAGAATAGTGAATTTGAAGCCGAAAGAAAACAGTGTGTAATACAGAAAAGGGAATTGAATAGCAACTTAACTAGAAAAGAAGTGATAATAATGGACATTTTAAAGTTGATGCACGATAGTAAATATTTAACGTACTGTATTATATGTGTCAGACTAAATATTAAAAACAATTTATTAGGTTTCCAAGTTTTCAAAGGCTTGAAGGAAAATAAAATGCCCACTGAACGACATTTAATATCAGTTAAGATAACTCTCATTGTGAATAAACAATTAACTATTATGATAATAAAACAGTTCTTGACATTGACTTGTGTTTTAATTTGAAATAATAAAAATTTTTGTATTTAAATTTATTTTTGGAAAATAATTTCACTTTATTAATAATGTGATAATCTGGATGGACTCCCAATCTGAGTTACATAATTTTCGCCCAAAATAAGCCATATTAGCTAATTTAACTTAATTTTAATTCAATTTTATTCAACTTTTTATCGGGGTTTTTAGATAATTTAATATAATCGTGATTAATGAGGACCAGGCGAAAAATCAGGAAAATAGAGCCAAACGTTGTGGGTCCATTACCCAGTGCTGCTGAAAATAGAAAATTTGTCCGCAATACCATGTGATGGCATAGTCGGAAAGGACCTCCTCGAGCAAGAAAAATTTAGGAGGCATAAATAGACCACATTTACACTAAAGAGTGAATTCCCCTCGTAGGTCTTAGGGAATTGTCTAAAGAACCGGAAACGTTTGATTAGGACCATCCAAAAGCAATTAGTGTAGTCTTCAATAAGTTACGAGAAATAGTATAACACTATAAATTACCAACTAAATAGATTAAGATAATGGAAGGTGAATCCGCGGAAGAAGAACAGAGGTCAAGGGGACAGAGATCTGATTGGATATCTCTAAAATAGAAAATTCCCTGGTATAGGGATTGTAGAAAATGTCTAGGGAGCCGGAAACCTTTGATCAGTCTCTAAAAATCCATTAGAGATAAATATAATGAAAACTCGAAAAGAGAAATAGACAGTTATGAACGTAAATTATGGAGAGGAGGATCTGCTAGTAGAAGGAGATATAAATCGAGGTATTTTACTACGGCTACGTTGAGGAACCGGCATTACCCAGGGTATCTCTTCGACAGGTCCCTGACTTCTAAGAGCATAGGGAGGTGTGGTTTCTTCCGCTCCTTCTGTTTGGTCGTCCTCGTCTTCAGACAATTCTGTTTCTTCCTCTCTGTCATTTCTTTCCTCCTCCTCGGGTTCAGACGTTGAGTGGGAAATTAGGGAGGCATTCAGAATTAGCTCATCCCATGGATCACTAATTATCGGTGTGACTTTTTCTTCGGATGCTTCTAACATAACTTCCTTGGGTAGGGTAAGTTCTGATTAATCTACGGGTAAATTGACCTCCTCTCTAGCTATGCTGGTTTTATTCGATTAGCATGCACATGTAATTTTCTTTTGGATTTTATATTTTCTATTTCATAATTTACAGGACTTAAAATAGTAATTATTCTATAAGGTCCTGACCACCGGGAGGCTAACTTTCTTTTTATTCCTCTCGGAAATACTACTTCCTTTAGTAACACTCTGTCCCCTACTTGATAATGAGGTGGTTTATTCCGTTTCCTTTGTCTTTCCTGTCTAGTCTTTGCAGCTAGTTCAGAATATTGCTGTGTTGTTTGATGTGTCTCCTTCATTCTTAGTCTTAATTCTGCCGCAAAATTATCTTCAATATCATAGGATGTGGTAGCTGGATTAGTAATTAATTCAAAAGGATAGGTGGGATCTCTTCCATATAACGAATAAAAAGAACTCTCATTGGTGGAAGCATGAATAGAAGTGTTATAGGCATATTCGTCTCAATCCCTTTGATCTTTGGATAAATAATGTGATAGGATGTCGATAAGTGTCTTGTTAAAGCGTTCAACTATTCCATTGCAAGCTGGATGATAAGCAGTGGTAAGTAGTTTTTTTATTTTGAGAATCTCACAAACTTCTGTAAATAATTTGGAGATTAGATTCGGTGCTCTATCTGTCAATAGTTGTGTAGGGGTAGAATGTTGCAAAATGATATTTGTTACAAAGGCTTTCGCAATCGTTTTACTACTGACATCCGGTAAAGGAACTGCCTCGGCATATCTGCTAAAACGATCAACAAATACTAAAATGTATTTATTTCCATTTGCTGTTAGAGGCGAAGGACCAATAATATCCATTGCTGTTCGCTCGAACAGGTGAGAATGGGGAAAAGAGTTGCAATTCTGCCTGTGACTTACGACCGGGTCGTCGATGTTGAGACAGCTTTTGCAACTTTGACAATATTTTCTTATTTCTTTTTTCATTTCTGGCCAATAAAACAACCTTTCTATTTTTGCAATCATCTTAGTATCTCCCAAATGTCCTGCTATAGGGTTATCATGATAAGAGTATAAAATAGTATACTTTAAGTCAATAGGTACTACTATTTGTTCTTTTTCAGCCTGTAGTCTTACATTTCTTACATCTTTATGACATAAAATTCCTTCTTCATTAAGGAAAAATTCTTCTAACTCTATATTATTTATCATTCCGTTAACTTGTCCTGCTTCCAAGGCTTGTATAATAGGTTTCCATTTAATGTCCTTTCGTTGCAGGGTTTTTATCTGGTAATTTGAATAAATTGGTTTTACTTTCTGGATTTGTTTAATTCGAATGCGACTTAAAGCGTCTGCATTTTGATGAGAACTTCCAGCCTTATGGAGAACTTCAAAATCAAATTCTTGGAGAAATATGATCCAACGAGATATTCTGGAGTTGGTTGAGGAATCCTTATTGCTAAGTAACCATCGAAGTGGCCTATGATCCGTTACCAGGATAAATTTTCGGTGGTATAAGTAGGGTTTAAAGTGTTTTACAGCCCATACTATGGCCAAACATTCTTTTTCGGTTGCACTGTAATTAACCTCCGGCTATCTAAGTAATCTACTGGCATAAGCAATAGGTTTTTCCTGCCCATTTTCCTTCTGAGATAATACTGCTCCCAGAGCCACATTTGAAGCATCTGTTGCTAATATAAAGGTTTCTTGGAAGTCGGGTGATTTTAATAAAGGTGCTGAGGTAATAATATCCTTAAGCTTTTCAAAACTTTCTTGCTGGGCTTGTCCCCATTCAAAACCCGAGTCCTTTTTTAACAAATTGGTTAAAGGTTTAGCTATCTTTGCATAAGAATCAATATGTCTCCTCCTCATTTATTACTTTCAAAAACCCACGAGGACGGGAAGTCAATATTTCTATATTCTCCTCACTGATGGCCACTTGCAGAGCCTGGTCAAACGTTTTCGGGTTCCTGGACATTTCCCTAAGATTTACGAGGGGAATTCACTCTTAGTGTAAATTTGGTCTATATACGCCTCCTGAATTTTTCTTGCTCGAGGAGATCCTTTCCGACTATGCCATCACATGGTATTGCGGGCAAATTTTCTATTTTCATCAGCACTGGGTAATTCGCCTGGTCCTCATTAATCACGACTTTACACTAAAAGGGTCTCATTATTTCTGTAGCCAATGCCTGTTAATTTTAGTCTGGCAATGGCTAACATCTGGAATTTCCTCCTCTCTTATAGCTACCTGTAGAGCCTCATTAAACGCGTCCGGATCCTTAGCGGAACTGAGCCTTTCCTGAGCACTATGATTTGTCTCATGTAAACTAGTGTGTTAGGACATATATTTTTATTTACAAATTATATATATATATATATATATGTTTTACAGAGGTCTACAGGCACCCCGGATCAAGTGGTACCTCACGATAACCTCGCTGAACTGGTTGAACCTGGAACCTCTGTACGTTCTATCTCGGATAGATGTGCCTCTGCCGCATATCACGCCATGATCCGCAGCATTCAGGCCTATGTCCAGTCGGATAGGCCCACGAAGCTCACTATGGCCGTCATTCCCTGGGGATATCAGGTTACCCCAGCATATCAGGCAAGACTTACAAGTCAACAGGACTGGGTGAAATGGTGGGCTATATACAACAGGTAGAAGCCAGAGGAGCTCCCCGCCCGATTATAGATCCTATAGCTCCTTGCATATGGGTCGGTCCTCCTCCTCGACCACTTTCACCCTTTCGCCTATCGAATCTCCTGATACATCCGACAGTGACGCAACAGATAGTGAGGAGTCCCGTCAGGAGGATGGCGATTCTCCATTCCCTTGGCCTTCCTCCTTTATCATCAAAAGAATTCGATTATCAGATAATGATTAAAATTTCTGTTGAAAGCTTGGTCTTGGTGTCTCCCATGGGGTTAAAAGATTCCATTTCTTCTTCCCTTATGACTATCTTTTAGTTTTCTGTGCAATACATACAATGTCTTATAATCGTTCATATCTGCCAGTTTAGTTATGCAGCTATACCATCTGGTATTTACTTTTTGGTCTAACTCTTTTATACAATGTTTAACCATATTTAGCTTAATGTGGTTTGATAAAAAAAGGCAAGTTATACAAATTACGCTTGTAGTCCTTAAAGTATAGGATATTTGGTTGGTTTCGGGAAAGAGGATACCGGGATGCGGCTTCTATATGTGTTTACCTCTGTTCGTGGTTCTTCTATTCTTAAGATGGGCCTTCGGGGTATCCTTTTATAAACTATTCTGAAGATAATAGTAAAGGAAAACACCGGCGCGTGAAGCCGTTGACAGATTCAATGGGAGGACTGTTCTTACCTAACCTTTCCTTATCTTTTATTCTTTTTATTAATCTCTTTATATATGTCACAAATTATATCACAATCTCTATATCCTTAGGCCACCAGATCTCAATTAAAACCCAACCGACTGGGGATTTGAATGATATTGCTAATCATTAAAGCCATAATTCTCATCCTTCCCTTAAGCTACGCTCAAGTATCTCCACGTCTGGAGGAACAAGAGTTCAAGAAAGGAACCATTTTTATCCATCAAGGGAACTTCTTAATGACCTCTAGTCATTGGACCCTTATAAATAACATCAACTTCGACTCCTTCGATCGACAGATACAGTACGTTTCCTAACTCAAACTCTTACCTCCCTAGAAAGCATGATGCTACACGAGAACAAGTTGCTCCCGATAAACGAAAAGATCAACCTCGAAGGATTTTACTTACCCAAGGTTTTACAGTGGTAAAATCATCTTTCTGGTATCAAAAACTCTATTATGAGTTAAAAGCATTAGTAACTCTTCCCAGTCTCCCGCGAGAAAAAAGGGAATTGGTCGATTTTGGGGGTAAAGCCCTAAAATTTCTATTTGGAACAGCTACCTCTGAAGATGTAGAATCTTTAAATGCCGAAGTTTCTCAACTAAAACAAATAAACGAAAAAACCATCCATTTACTGCGTGCTCAGGGTACTCTTTTAAATGATACGTTATTAGTAAGCGAAAACAATCGTCATCAAATACACATATTGGCACAGCGACAACGATCGTTTGAAGATTTAATCAAAATGTATCGATATAACCTAGCGTTTGAGGTGATGCTTCGCACTATCGAATTCTCTGTACAAGAATTCCACGTACAACTTATAGAAATTAGAGAAGCGATCGATATTTTGGAACAAGGGAAACTAAGTACGTATTTTATTTCTCGGGAAGAGATTCAACCTCAACTACCTGAAGGATTCTCTTTAATAGAGGCTGTAAAAGCCGATACTCTTTTCAAATATTATCAGTGGATCACAACCGTTGCCGTTGCCTTACCAGGAAAATTGCGCATCTTAGCAAAAATGCCATAAATTACCCCTAGCGGATATTTTGATACTTACGAAATTCTGGGGCTTCCAACTTATATCCCTACTCTAAAGCTTTTCGCCTATTTTCAAACAAAACACCCTATCATTGCATTATCAATGGATGGACAATCATATATGCTACTACAACATCATGAATTAGCCATCTGCCAAATGTCCCTGTTTTCCATCTGTTCACCAAATGTACCGATATATCGAGCTCCTCAACAAAGCTGTGAATATTCTCTTTATGTGGGAAATGATCAAAAGGTTAAGGAACTTTGTTCTCGACCAATAACTTCCCGATATCTACCAATTTTTAAACGGATTGATAAACAAGGCACCTGGGTATATTCCACCCCAACTCCGTTAGTATTGGCAATCAAATGTTCTAAAAACCCTCAAGGGACACCCTCGTCTCCTTCTATCGTCAGTAAATTAAATAATACTGGCATTATCCATCTTCCTACCGCCTGTATTGGATACTTACCTGGCCTTATCATCACATCTCCTTTCCAGATGCGCTCCACCATTCAAACAGAAGTTGCACTCCAATTCGTAGTACCTCCCATTGCGGAAATCTTCAATTTAACCGAAATACTACAATTACGACAAGAGTTATCCGATCCAAATGATCTGAAATCATCTATTATTCCGGATACCGATATTCAGCTGGCAGACAGATCAAATGAAAACGTCAATCAGGATTTAGATTTATTACTCTATGATACTATTGATACCTCCTCCTCACCCTCCATCTTTTCCTCCCCTACTATGTGGATTGTTTTGGGAGGAATTAGAGCAAGCTTTATCTTCATATGCTTCTTTTATATGATCTATTATCTGGGAAAACGAATAATAAAAAAACGTTCCTCCTCCACACAACCATCTGAAATCGAACTCTCTACAAATTTACTCTCTACCCTCCAGAGACATGAAGACACAGAAGAACGAACCTCCCCAATTCCCACCTCCACCGCGACTACCACACCCAAGAACCTAACTGTGCGTACTTACCGACTTTAGAGACGTCCTATTCTATTCTTCCCTTATAAATCTTCCTCTAAATTCTTAGATTAAACCTCTTTTACCCTTGCCTAAGGTATTCCCTTTTTAATTCGATTTTTCTCTTCCTCGGATATCTCTCAAGGGATATTGTTATTTACCATTTCTCCAATCCTTTTAAATTTCTAGTCTTAGACAGAAAAGGGATAAACCCCAAAGTTAGGTATTTTATACGTAATATTTCTATAAAGAGAGAGAGTCTTAGTATAAAATATCCATAAGGATATAAATGTGTAACCAAAGATAACCGATTCCTTTGAGGAAACCCCGGAATTTCATTCCTCTGTGTTTCCCCTTATCAATAACTTTATTTCCCGTTTAGAGTTGTTATTTCCCAGTCCTAGAAAACTCTCCATCTTCCAAATAACGAAATCAACATTTGGTTACTATTAGAGCAGTGTCAAGTGTTTTATCCAAGAAGATGGATTAAGAAAGACCAACTTGACCCTGAAGACAACCCACCTCCGGCACATCTCGCCCTCAACTCCTAGAGGACGATCTTCTGCTATAAAACCCAACCTTCCACTTCAGCCGTTAAGTATCAACCTTATAGGAAGCCGTTTAAACAAAGGACGATAAGACTGCTAAACAAAGATAAAGTATTACTACTGAAGTTAATTGAATGACTTTCCTGAATAAATCTACTTCCTTTATATCATTGTAACCTATATTATATGTATATTCAATTATTGTAATCTATCCACTGTATCCTTCCACCAGCCGCTCCTTCCGACGTCTGGACCAAGCAACTCCGAGACCAACAACCTTAGGCCATCCCCGAAATGTCCAACGAGATAACATTATCTTGTAAACATGTAAACCGAGAGAGGTAATAAATCTCTCTCGGGTCAAATAGCGACCATAGACTAGCTATGGTATAGATAAGCCAGATATCGTCAATGTTCTCCTTAAGTACTTAAACTTTTTATTATTTACCTGTATTGTTGGTAATTGGGATTATATTGTTGATTTTTATATTAAATGACCTTCTTAGTCAAGTATTTATTGCTTATGCACAACCCCACACAGAATCTTACCACTCGGGTTCTGTTAGAATAAGCCATCCAGTGACAAAGTGAGCAGGTCTAAAGGATCTGACGATTAGAGGGTCTTGACCATCGTCCGTATTCTCACAATAAAATTGAGAAATTTATACAGCTATAGAGCAGGGAAATGGCTTCACATTTAATAATCTAACATTACAGAAAATTAGTTTTGCTCATACTTTAACGTAAATATTTTGAAAATGTTATAAATATAATAAAAAAAACAACATTAATTTACTTAATATTTTAATTTTAAGTAATCACAAATAATAAATTCAAGAAATTTTTATTGTTAATTTATATTTATTTATCTAAGCAAAGTATCCATTCAGATTCACTTTAAATACTTTAAATAATTGCCAGTTTAATAAAATAGCATTTCATCTCTGATTTTCAGTACATTATAAAGAATTGTAAAGTAAATGTTAACACCTTGATGAACTTAAAACGTCTTTGTTGTTATTCCTTCAATGCTGCTTCGTACATTTTATCAAAAACATGGAGACAGTGCTTTGCTATACTTACACAACCGAATTTTATGCATTTATCACAACGATCGCACATATTATTGACTAAATATAAAACACATTGTTTCTTCATATCTTTTACTTCGAATTTTATTGTAAAATTTAATGCCGAAACTGCTTCCTCGATTGAGTTTAATGTCATTTCATTAGTCACCCCAACTCCGTTAGTATTGGCAATCAAATGT